>NC_086331.1:29237811-29544377 GCF_032445375.1 Bacillus rossius redtenbacheri
GCCACAGAGTCGACTACGCTGGAGCAACTAGCGAGGGCTGGTGGCAGAGTCTTCTTTTAAGGCGAGTGACAACCTATTTACGCACTGTGCCATTCGGCGGCGAGATTCATTGAAGAGTCAAGTTAACAATAAATTTTCCGACACTTCAAGATATTTAGTATGAACTCAGAAAAACCTTTTACAAAGTCATTTTCTTGGGCACTATAACAGAAGTAACGTTTCTTTGTATCACAAATGTTTGGTTAGCGAGTACAGTCCTACTCGCCAAGCAAGTAAAATTTTTAAGTAACCAACCTATCCAGTGAGTCAGTCTTTAGTGGACACTATACTCGCTAAGGTAGCCAATAATATAGTTTTAAGTGGATCCAACAACCTAAAGCAATAATGAACAATGGTTAATCCTAACTTCATTTTCCTTCTCAATCACCGATCTATTTTTATTTCGCTATTACCTTATGCATTTCCACTTTCCTCTCACCGTAAGGTTCCAGCCATGGGATTGACTATGCTTACCTTACCCTGAAGCAGTCAAACTCAGTCTGATATCTTATTTTTTAACAGAAATCCCAGATTTTTCAGAATTTTTCCGAGTTTTCTGACTGTGACAGAAATTTATTTATTTTTCCCGCAAAGCAGACCACAACTTGTTTATTATTCCACAATAAAACTAATCCAGATGAAACTTAATATTTAAAGATTTTTTTTGCCAGTTGCTGACAGTTAAGTTTATGTTTTCATAGAAATGGTACCTTCTTTAGTTATTTTATTATTATCTTCAGTAAGCTTTCAGGCTTTCTTGTAGCAGTTGCTGCTCTTTTAGTTGAACAGTCAACTGGAATTGTGATATGCCATTTTTTTCCTTTTCTTCATCACAAAAACATATCAATTTTCTAATGATTTCTCTTGCTTCAATTAACAGAGTTTTATTGTTTTTAAGAATATCTTTCATTTGGTATTAAGAAAAATTATTTTTTAACTTTCTACTGCAATACTGTTTTGCATGTGATATAACTGTAACTAACATTATCTGCACTTTATAGCAGAATGTACACAAAATGTCTGGATCAGATCAAATTAATCCATAATACAGTAAAATCACTTTACTATAGAAACTTTCAGGACTTCAGCTGTGCCAGATTGGTAACTATCTAATATTATCAAACATTGATAAAGTTTTAACTGAAACACCAAAGAAACATTCATATGCAGTAGAATGACGTTTAAAACAAATTGTACTACGCTGACCTATGAATGTATACATGGTTGTAATATCAAGCAAACCCAACAGAAGGCAGGAATCCACCCAAAAAAATGTAAACGTGAGCAGCTGGATTGGTGCTGGATTACAGAATGGCCTAAACAAATAATCTTAGACTAAAGAGATCCGACAATACTGCAAACTACAGGTATTCATGCAAGTATCAAGTTTGAAAAGTTTTTCTTTGGCCGTTGGTAATTGAGAAGAAAGAAGGTATCACAGCAGAGAGATATTAATCAAAATTGGACACAGAACACAGAACATCACAATTATTTTGAACAACTTACAGAAACAATGAGTTGCCCAACATTGCACTGATAATTGTAATGATAGCTTAAAAGATTTGGACCCTATTTAAAATCAAAAATTTAAATCAAAGACATTTTGAATTCTTATGTTCAATGTACCTAAGTAACTATTTCATGTGTATGTTTTATTAGTTTCATTTAATTAGTTAAAATTTATTTAAATATAATACTAATTTTACTGTTTCTTTTGTATAGGTTATCTTAGTGTCTTTGTCATGTGATTGTTCTTATCCTATTTTAAGTTTGTGTTATCCTTTGTTCATTATTGTCATTTTCTCAAATTATAAATAAAAATATTATATAAAAATTAACAAAACAATAAAATTGTAAATTTATATTAAAATTATTTTTAAATAAAATAACTGTAATTCACCTATGGTAAGCATTATATATAATTTTAAATAATTGTAGATTTTATTTCAACCCTGTTTATAAAGCAGTTATTAAGTTTTGAAACAAAACACTCTACTATATAGATGAAGAACGTTTTTCTTCAATTTTTCTGACAAAATGGTATCACAGATAATTAGGGACAAGATTACATGGTGAATTGCGATAAAACCGAAACAACCCGAAATGCATGTCAGTACACCATATAACACCTAAATGTGAGTTAATACACCATAAAGCACCAAACTGCAACTACTATCATGAAATAATCAACAATTTTTAATCAAAACTTAACTGAAATCACAAAAAAATAGTATTTAATATATTAAATTCAATGAATGTAATGTATTCAGCATGACATTTTTACAAAAATGTATGTTATAAGTAGGTTGTAAAAAATTATTTTACGGTACTCCTTTTTGACCTTACAAATTTATTTGTAACTCATTTTTACATTACAATGTTGGTACATTTATCAAACAAGTAATTGCAGATTTAAATTTACTGTTTCGAGTGCATCATAGATCAGTCAAAATGACACTCTTCTGGTGTATAAGTATGACAAAACTTGTATGTGTCATATGTGGTCAATAATAAGATCTTTATGAATAAACAGAATTTATAAAAAATAAAACAATAACACTGAAATCTCATGTTTTAAAAACTAAATAGGCCTAAAAATAAAACCACAAAATCTTGTCTCTACAGATAATCGACTTACTAGTTATAACTATATAGGCATTATCTTGTTTGAAAATGCCTTTCAACAACAAGTTGAAAGTTATAAACTTACTCAGAGTCATCATTATCACGACGACTGCTCATCGTAAGTGCACATGTGGCTTCCTCAGTCTGCATACGCTGTGAAACAGTTTGGTAAGTTTTAGAGTTCAATTTGTCCTCCATAACTCCTTGTAGCTCGAAGTCTGAATATAATTTCTGGAAAAAACATAACAAAGAAAAGATAGCAGCCCTAATTATTACAAAGATAGGTTAAGAAAACTCAACACCTGCACGTTAACCAAAATTTTATTCATTAGTAGATTAAGGTTACCTACATTATTTAACAACAAGATTTACATTCAAACTAACAATGAAAATAAATTACATAAAGTTTGGAAAATTATGAAAAGTAGGAAGACAGATATGAAATTGAACATACTAAAAACTAAATATGTCTCACTCCTGTCTATCAGTAAATTATTGCTTTTGTGTACAGTGACTAATAAAAAATTACTTGGTAGAAAATATTTTCCCAAAAAGTTTTCTCTTTTCTATGCTATTGTAGCTACTTGAGGGAATAACTCTTGAATTGGCACCGGTTTCTGAGTATACAAACAGTCATCATTTAGTTGAAAAGAATATAGGTATTTTAAGTAACATTTGAATGTACATCTCAATTTTAACAAATACCAAGAAACCTTAAATTTTTTTAACATTCAATAATCCTGCATGTGTTAAATACTGATTATCCGCATTTCAGAGATAACAATTTATCAACCTAAATTAAACTGCATGTAGTACACAGAAAATTCATTTTGATTAAGTGGATGTAATATTTTTCAGTATTCCTATAAACTAAATTAGATATTTCTTTATATCTATGGCATGTACACCAAACAAAACCTGTCGTTTAAGTAAAAGGCAAGCAAAAATTTAACATATCGTGTTTTATCACATAATCGTTGCACTGTTATTTTACATCTATATTTTGAAAAAGAATTCTTACATGAAAATTGCATGATGTTTTTTGTCCCACTATTCGATTCTGAGCACTTTATGTAGGTTGTAAACATGACAGGATAAAGCACTGTGCAACAGCAATTGATTTACAGTTCCTCATCAAATATGGTCAAATTTTTTTTTCCCCATGTAAGATATTGCCTATAAACTTCTGTTCCCCATATCAAACAATGTATTTTAAAGTTGAAATCCATTATTCGTTAGATTATTTAATTAACAGAAAAACGAAGTAGTGCGGAGCGTAAAATTCCTTTTAAAGATGTTTTCATGTTTTTATGTCGCTGCATGAAGCCAGCACCAGATGGCATCACTCATGTTTGGTTAACTTGATGCCTGTGTAGAGTGCACACACGTAGTCTATATCAATATTGATAGCTCGCCTATTGCATGCAATGCGCGTGCTCTTTCTCAAGCAGAGTAAACTACATTTTACAGCCCACACTCTTACGTGGTTAGTGTGTACTATGACGATTGTTATGGGTCAACCATGATAGTTCCGGCTCATGCTCAGGTCAAAGTTATAGTTTTTTTTAAGTGGAACTAAATATGTTGTTGTTGCACGACTAATTAATTTAAATGGTTTGGTGTGCTTTTGTATACTCAGCTTTTTAATTAAACATACTTTCCATGCAACATGGTTTGTTTTATGAAAAACTTAACCCTAACAAAAATGCTTTTCTTGCATTAAAATCGCACTCCTACTTTTGAAACTTGAATTTAGTATGAAATGTGCGACAATTATGCGACAAAATACTGTACAATTTCATCATTTTTTGGAACACAAACCTTGGTTAGAAGAATAACTGCTATAACAGAATTTTAATACCTTTATATGTACTAACATAGAAATTCACAAAAATCAAATAATAGGCATGGTGTTTTGTTATCTATTTTATAAGAATGTAGTGTTGGATCTATAGGAAGGTTGGAACTCCTGCCAAGGTGGTGCGGGCATCTGTGATGTGGAGCTTTTTGGGTGGTAATTAAAAAAACATGGCGGTTAAAAAGTAGACTGAGAAGCATGTCGGTGCCTCGTTTTGGACCTTGAGATTATTTAGGAGTATAATCAAGCGTTACCCCTTACTACGTAAATACATGGTAAGAGATGTTCACTTGTGCACAGCTTGTTGTGGTAGAAGTGTTCACAGTAAATTACAAACCAATCAGGTAGTGATATTGTGTTTCAATGTGAAAATTATTTTAGTCTGTATTTTGTGATGATAAATAATTAACTTTATAGAAATACTATTTGTTGTAAAAAAAATTCTTCAAACATTTGGTGTCACTGAAAAGAAAAGAAGAAGATTGTCAAATAAAATTTTTAATATTCTCACTTATTATGAATACTATTGGTCGAAGTATGCCAAATGTTCCCAGGAACTGAAAATTTCTTAATTAAAAATATTATCAAACAGAAAACTTAAAATCAGTATTGGATTAATAAAACAAAATTAATAATGACATCAAGTTTATTGAAATTATTGTGATCTGTTACTCTGTGCATGATATCATTCAGTGTAGCAACTAAATTCAGTTACTGCTTCATAGTCTCACATGGCCACTAATATCATGTGTGCCTTTCTGGACTTTTCGGGCGTCGGGTCGGCCCGTGGTGACACAACTCTTCACGGCCGCTCTCGTTGGTTCAAGAAGGGCGACAGGTACTTAAGAAGCGACGCTGGCCTCCGCGGGAGTCCCGTGATGAGTTCCAAACAAGTTCAGAGAGTTCGAGTTCCGTGAGTGAAGTGCGACATCAGGCGAAGAGGGTGAAAGACCCCCTCGAGAGTGGCGCGATGCGGAGCAACGGGATCGATAGAGTGGGACTGAGTGGCACAAGACTGTGCGTATGGGCAGGCGTGAGGTAAGGGGCGGACCACTGTTGAGCCTAGCTCCAGTGAGGAGTGCGAACTGTGTAACTTGACAGACATTGAGTGACTTGTGAATAAACATTTTCAATTGCCAGTGATTAGTGATCGGACACTTTTGAGTACTATAATTTATTAGTAATATATATATATATATAAGTGCATTCCCATGAAAGTTGTGTTTACGGGTCACGAGTTGCTGATCACCACGTGCACCGTCTGTGTGTGGCAAACTAACTAAATATAAATGAAGAGTCCTTGTGGTTGTTTATTTTTAATAAAGTTAATGTAGATTTTCTTTTAGTTATGTAACATTCCTATTACATCATAATCATTCATTTACGTCATCTGCATGCCTTGATCGCGACTCCTAGTGGCCAGGTGGGAGCTCGGCAGTCATCTTTGTTTCGGGCGAGGGTGCAAGCATGGATGTGCGACGCAGAAAACTTTCAAACATTAATTTACGGATATTTAAGGCTCAAGTGAGCTTTTATTAAGCTTTTTCTCTTCCTGGCTCTGCGGAATACCCATTCTACCGTCTGGGGCATTCTTTCATGCCCAGAATTTTTATAACTTAACTATGAATAACAAAGTGCAAATTATATGTTTTTAATGTAAAGTAAAAAAAACTTAAACTTATTAATTAATTTAATGACATTACTAGCACTACTGCAGTTACACCACCAAACCACAAGAGACGTCTGCATTTTCTAGGCCAAACAATGTCAATATGATTATTCTGAGGGTGAGCTGAGACATGTTACATAGATAATACAATTTGAATAGTTCATCGTTTTATATAAAACATAATTAATTTTTCCTGTTATGTATTTAATATAGTTTATATATTTTCAAACACAGTTTGCCTAGCAAGTTCTATTTTCCATTTATAGTTAGTAAATAATTCAAAACTATAAAACCTCATGACTTCAAAACAGTCTCCTTACCTTCACAATATGGGCTAAGCATGTGCACTGATACAGGTGGAGAGAATGATCCAGTCGCTCAGACAACCAGTTACAAAGCATCTGAATTTGAGCAGTATACCATTGCTGAAATAAAGACATACAGATCCATAAGTACCAAAGCTAAAAATACATGTGTAGATACAATAGTCTTGTTTATATTTATTTTGTCACACTGAGTGTAAAATTTGTGTAATTATTTATTAATTTATACTTCCATATTTAAATAATAAATACACAATTAAAATAACACATTTAGTTTAGCTAATCTTCAAATTATAATAGACTTATAAGATTAGTGGGAGGAATTTAGAATAGAATAAACAAAAAATTACTTTAGAAATTCAAAATTAAATAAAAATTAAAACTGCTTTTTAAGAAATAATGATAAATTAAAATACAATAAAGATAAATTCATAAAAAATAAAATGGAGTTTAATGAAGCATCACAAAAATTAAAAAAAAAAAAAACTAAGACAACAACCAATATTATTTATAGAGTCAACATAAACCAAGTGAAACATTAATCCTTAAATTAATTAATTAATTAATTAAGGTGAACAGATCGAAAAGATGATAAAATAAAGAAATATAAGTGTTACATATAACATAAAATAATTTATTCAAATGAGGGAATTTGAAAGAAAAGTTGATAATCAATTGGGGATGGGATACAGGGGTGAAGGGATGACAGTGGGCAAGGATGGTTGCTCGGAAAGGGCACCAGCTGGCAGGTTGGAGTGAGGAACCACATGCTGGCTCACGGCAAGCACTCTCAGGGTTTGGACGTCACCAGTGGCAGTAGCAGAGGCAGCAGGGTCATTCATTGCCCGGCGAGGATGCCTTGGGTGTAGCCCCCAGGACGTTGCTAAATGCATAGCATCGTACCAGCCTTAAGTGGATCCAAGGGGACACCGAGGTGTGTTTAAAACTTGGCTTTACCATTAAAGCATTTATAAATAAAAGCAACCGATGTGTAAAAATACATACAACATATAAGAGTTAAAGTTGACAAATTCCAGCCATTGTGCTTATTAACTGCTTACAATCAATTCATTTTTTTTTTTCCCCCCCTCTAAGTCAGAAAAAAAAATTTAACGGTTTTATCAAGATATTTTTGGTTCACATGGCCTTTAAACAAAATATTGTAGATTAAGTTTTCGGTGGGGTGCAGATATGACAAATGTTTGGAGCTATTCTTGCCTATGTACCTATTGAGTGGAGCGTAGTTTAGCAATCACAAAGTGACGTTACAGTGTGACATTGGGCAGCACAGTAAGCTGTTCCAGAATAAATATGAAACAAAAACTTTTCTTTCAAGAAAAATACCTATTTTAAAGTGTAAAAAACATTCATAAGTTGTGATTTAAAACTAAATATGCTAGTAGAATTCCATGAAATAGTACATAATTGTGCATGTTCACCTTTTTAAAAACTTAAATATTTTGCCTTGTAATTAAATACTTCCATTGTTTTCAAAAGCCACCAAATTAGTCTTTCTTATAATTTATTCAAGTTATTTCAGAAAAGGTTGGCTGCTGAGCAGTCTCTCTGCTCTTGCTCAATGCCCCGGCAGTCTTCACGTAGACCCCCTCCATGCCTCTATTCCCCCCTGTCTGTGGTGTGCTTGCCTTCCCCTCCCTCCATACTGGTTTGTTGATGCCAGCATGCCTGGTGGTGGCGGAGTTTAATGCATTGGGTTGAGTGGCGTAACTCGCCATTAGCTGGGCAGCGGGTCGCTATGGAGGACAGCTAAAGCAGGTCGATGGTGGCAAGCTACTGAGGGGAGCGAGTGTTGGTCGGGATGCCTTTTTGTTCCCTTCTGGTCTGCCTATCTCTTGTACCATTAGGCCACTTTAGCTGTGTTTTTTTATTTTGTAATTTTAGCTCTGGCAACTAATTTTATATAATTTGGCTAACAGTTCAGAAATTGCTGTAATTTCAGTTGTTAACTTTTTTTACTCTTTCATTTTTAATAGTTCATTTATTATTGTAACTCTTTTAATTTGCCGGAACTGGAACCCCAGCTACGTTTCTGAAGGTAAAGAGTCCCCTCACTACTGACGCCAGAATTCCCGGCGGTTTAGGCATTGTGGCGTTTATGAACAGACTTGGAGTGCTGTTGGTGATAGTAAATTTTATGCGGTAATACTTTGTTCCTATTACTTGCAGTTGCCACAGTGAACAATGCCTTCGGTTACATGCTAGTGCTGTGTGAATAACGAGGGGGACGTATTCATGTAACGTAAGCATTTGTTACATCCAAGGGCGCCCATACCCGGGGGCAGGGGGGGGCCGTGGCCCCCCCCTAGCTTTCAGGAAGGAAAAAATATATAGTGTAGTCAGGTGTTTTACTTTAAAGAAAATTATTTCAATTCGGTATTATGTAGAAGTGGTTCAACACGAATCTATTATTTTATATCGTCTTTTACATGTCTAATTCATTTTTTATGTTAGTTCAAGCATTAGTTCTGCTGCTGCGATATAAGGTGTTGTGTACAGGGAGAAAATGCGGGCAAGCTCAACGCCCGTGGCGAGTCATTCCCCTTCGTAATCCTGCCCAAGCTCACGCGATAACACAACACAACAGATTTAGACCAGAGTTAGACGACGCGACAATTGACATGTGCTTGCAGACGACGAAATGTTTTGCTACTTTTTCGTCATAATAATGTGTATGTTCACAAATAACATCTCAAAACAGAGATTTTTCAATAGTCTTTAGATCTACAGGTTTATGCATCTGGTCTAGATTTAGTTTAGTGTATTCAGTCAGTATAAATAACTTAAGTGTAAATAAATCAGTGAAAAGTGTAAAGAAAAAAACTTTTGTTATTATGTAGTACTTCTTAGTTTTCCTCATTCGTCACATCCACTCAGAATATTCACAATAATTTTTAAGGTAAGCTTACACCATTGAAGTTACTCAAATAAGAATTATTGTTCAGAAAAGTCTACAACGTAAAATTTATGTTGGAATTTTGAACTTAGAGGAAAACTTTTTTTTTCCTTCAAAAGTGTTTAAAAGGATAAGGATTCCGCTACCTTCAGTAGACTCGGAAGCAATTCACACTGGAATCCCGATTTTACGTCGCTTGGATTGCATTCGTAAAAACGTTATCTTCATAAAATTTTAAACACCCCACCCCCTGAAGATACATGTTATAATTTATTGAACGGAATATATATCATATTAAATAGTAAAAACAATGACTGCCGTCTGCCCTCTGCCCTCCCCTGCGTTCCCCTTATTTATTATTTTTTTAACATTCCATAACTTGCCTCATTGCACGAGTGATATAAAGTGACCTCACAGCGACTAACCACAGCTGCACCACGCATTGCATCATGTTAACTTTTGTGTGGTGACAGATACATCAATACTGACCTTCTAGAAAAATTTCAAAAGCAGAGAGAAAGCAATGACGAATTCAAAACCATTTTCGAGGCAGTAAAAGAAGACTGTATGAGCTTGACATAGATATAAAAATCCCAATATTGTCTGGAAGGCAGACCCACAGATGTAACGTGAATGTCCAGTGCTCATCACCTGAAGACTATTTCAAAGTTGCAATTTACAATCCGTATATGGATTCTATAATTATGTCACTTACTACAAGATTTGAAAGAGATAAAGGCATTCCCTCTCAAAGGTGGAATTCTTCAACCACATTTGATGAAAAAGGAGACGAAAGAAGATTTAATGAGAGACATAAAAAGTTTGCAAAAGTTTTATCAAATCGACAACTTGGAAGCAGAAGCCAGAGTATGGTATGACGTCTGGACGAATACGGAATGTTTGGAAAAAAACAAAGCTCCATGATATATTTAATTTGTACGCGACATTTATTTAGGGGTAAAGAGAGCAATGATATCCGTGTTCCCGAGACGCTGCAAAAATATAAGGACTGTATTCCTGCATTTGTGTTGCTAAAAATTCACTTGTTACAATAAAACAGTTATTATTTAATTAATAAAGTAGCCAATAAAGTTTTTTTAATGGCGAATGAGTACTGTGGTCTAGTATTTTAGTAACAGGACAAAAAATTTTAACAGGGTCAGAACTGGAACTATTTTATGGCTAGTAACAGGCCGAAGTTAGTCTTCCAAAATATTAAAAATACTTCATACCCCTAAGTCTGGCCCCCCCCTACAAATTATCATATGGGCGCCCTTGGTTACATCCGTGAGACTATTGGGAAATATTATTTAAGCAGTTTACTTCTGCCCGTTAGATGATAACTAGTTTTGTAGTGACATTTAGAGTTGGTGCATTTTGTGTTGCCACCAAAAAGTTTATCAGATTTACGTTACGTCCGTAAGAAAATGTTCAGATCATATTAAATACTGCAAAAATAATTAATTAAAATTCAAAGCAAAAACTTACCATTTTAATGTCCAACTTTAGTGATCTTATGACATTTCAGTAACTTGGTGAGCTGTTGGTGCGTTGTTGGGAGTATGATGCGGACAGCAGTAATGAGGCGTTTGTCTGAGTGCAGCGAGAAGTTGCGTCATCACGAGATTAGTTAATACGTGTCGGCCTGACGTAAGCTTAACGTAACATTTTACGTATCGTCATTTCAACGATTTCATAAGACTGTGTATGTAGTAATTGTAACTTTTAAGATCGCCCTGTACAACAAAATACTTAGGCCCATTAGTGGACTCTTTTTTTAAGGTTTAGAGGACTTTAATGGTTCTAATTTTTAAGTGTTTAGGTTTATGAATAGTTTGCTACTGTGTTAGGTAATGCATATTTTAGAATAAATATTATTTATAAATGTTTTAGGCACCATTTCGAAATGCACGTTCATTTACGAATATATAAGAGTGAAGTTAATAGAATAAAATTAATAGTGTGCAGGCACCTGCCATATTACTATGGAGTATTTGTAATTTTTTCTAATATGCTGTAGTTTGGAATATTTATTAAAAATGTTTAATTACCCAAGCTTCAGGTGTTTTGTTTGTATGGTATCTGCTTTAATTATAACTTAGATTTTTAGCCCAACATATTTATGGAGCCCATTAATTTTGTTTGCTCTTGGTATTTTGGAGGTGAAGTTAACCTTAGTAATTTTGAATACTTTGCCCTTTAACTTCATATCAGAGCGAGTGTTGGGAAGGTGGCCTTTCGGTCCTTGGGAAGAAGTGAAAGCCCACACTCTAAATTATATTTGTAATCTTTAGGTTTATTTTCTTTGCAGTGTAGCTTAGCTTTAAATTCAGTTAGTGCTTGATCCTTCATCTTGCTTATGACCTGGTATTCACTCGTAGCCATTATACTATATTTTGTATATTCTGATCTATATTGGATCCTATTCATGACTACTTTGTAGGACGTTGTGTGGTCTTACGCATAATTGCTGTACCCATTTGAAGAGTCTGGTAGTATCACTTACCTTAAGTGCATGTTGCACTTGATGGTGGCGCTATGTTATGTTTACGTATATTTAGGCATTTGTATTTAACGACCTTGAATTGTACCACTATACCGGTATATTTCAGTGCCATAGTGTTTGAAATAAATAATGAATATGACAGGGAATCTTAACCTTGTTTTCTATGCCATGCAGTCTTGTGCCATGTAGTGTTGTATTGTGTAGATGGTGGTATACTGCTCTTCAAAGCATGTTGACCATGACAGTGTTCTCAAGAAAATTCACTCTTACCTAAATGGTTTAGCACTTTATCCATACACATACAATAAATTCAGATTAAGTAGTTTATCAAGGTACTTAGAAATTTAGACTTATTAACAGGAAACATTTTATTAAAAGGGTAATTTTTTAAAAATGTTTTACATATTTATAACACTACAAAATTTTCTTTGCATTCATGGAGACTAACTTAAATCATCATTGCTGTAGGAGAAAAGTGTATTAAAATTAGAGCTGGGCCAATCAGGGAATTTGCCGATGATACTGATAGCGATCGCTTGTTGCAGATCTGGCCGACAACCGATACTGATTATCCCTTCAAAAAACAGTAAAACACTATGAAGCTTGTTGGATTCTTGCCTTCGTACTTTCTTTGAAAATAACTAGAGCTATGAAAACTATTGTTTCAACAGATTAATTTGGTAATTACAATTAACTTTTTACTTTACTAAATGGTTTTTTGCTATTGACACACAGGCAAACACAACAATGAATATTTTACTTGAATCCAAGATATTAGAAGAAATAATTTAAAAAAAAAATTATAGAAAAAACAATGAAATTATATTATTGGAAAAAATAGGCATCAAATTTAATTTAAGAATGCTTTACTAACAGCATAATTATTTAAAATATCAGTAGTTTATAGTAATTTTTAACAGCTGATGCATGGAATGATAAAATTTCATTTTGTTTAAATTAAGTTTACAAATGTGTGGTTGAATATGTGCTTGTAAACAACTAGCTTGTGTTGTTTAAGAAATAGAATGTCATGAATAAGTATAAATTGTTTAGTAAATCAGCCGTGCGTGGAAGTACATTGAACTGTGCTGTTAAGCTACGAATGCCTCCTGCCAGCCGCCAGCAGACCAGCCATGCCAGCGCCGTTAAGCAATGTGGCTGACTGGAGGAGGGGAACATCTATAAATAAACCAGCCAGAGCGTGTGTGCATTCTGTGAGTGCGTGTGGCCATGCAGCATGTTGATGGACCCCCTTCCTACTCTCCTCATTACTGTGATGTCCGTTGAACGACACCTTACACAATATTCACGTGTCTATCTCAACAGGTTTTTATGATGCAACATTGCCCAAACATTATTGTTTTTTTTTTGTGAGAATTCCCACTTTTTCAACTATAACATCTCATAACATAACTTCAACATCCCCTTCTTCCTTCCAAGCAAAATTTTAGTTACAAGTGTGCAAATTTTTCTGGAAGTAACTGACAGTGAGTAGCTTGCCACCTTTCCTCTCTTTGGGAAAGGGATGGGTAAAAAAAAATACATGCAACAGATGAGAAGGGAAATTTGTGTGTAAAAAATAGCATTCTTTCTTTTTCCTAACCTAACTAAAACTAAGTGTATTTGTTTGGGAGGGGTGTGGATGCGGGAAAAGGATGGGCCATACGTTTGTAGGGGAAGAGAAATGGGCACAGGACTGCCTCCTCACCCCTCGCGGAGTAATAAAGTAAGGCAGAAAGCAGACACAGGACTGAGGAACACCAGTGCCGTATTTCTTACGCGCCGATGAGCTGAGACGCGGAACATAAAGACTTACTTATATCTATGAAACTCTACTGAAGACAGATATATGGTACGACCTACATTCGAGGGTGAACCTTACGGTGAAAATTTAGCTTTTTATGTCAAAACTATAGATATGACTCATACACAGGGGCAAAACTTTTGCTAGTAAAAACAGTATCATATCGGTGTGAAATATCGGCGGGCATATTTCCAATCACGAATCAATAAGACAACAATATTGGCATATTAATATATTTGAAATTGGTATCGGCCCAGCTCTAATTAAAATACAATATGTGCTCTTCAGCAGCCTTATTAACCCTGAATATTCATTTACCTTGTCTTGTTGGTGGAGGGAGGCAATACAACAAGTGAGTTAAGTAAGTTAGTTTGTTGGATCCTAACTGTGAATTCATCTCATATATGATATAAGGGTTGTTGACAGGACAAAAGTCCTACTCCAGGGTATAAATTTCATAGCCAGGTTATATTAGCATCTCAAAAATGAAATTCATTTAGCTATGAGTAATGGTAACATATCAAAAAATTTCCAGAAGTATGACAATATTTTAAGGCTAATATTTAATTCCTCTATGGAAAGAAAGACATGTGATTTAATAAAATTGTATCAGAATAGCAATTATGTACATGACTTTCTAGAACTCTAATTGTTTCAGACTTCAATCTGTTGGTAAAAAGTACTAATCATTAAATCAAGAAAATTATCTACTAAATATCTGAAACATATATTGAAAATATGTTAAATTAAAAGAGTATATCACCAGAGCAACATTAAAATACTTCAAAAAGAATAGTTTCTAAAAAAATTTCTATTTTTACCTCAAAAAAATTCAGGATCCACAGTTCATCATTTACTTTGCTTCGGATTTGATCCATACAGTTTCGGGTGAAATTGACGTATGCTTGTCCCATATCTTTCCCAGAACCTGAAACATTCTAATAAAAAGGATCCATTCAACAACTCTGAAGTTATTGCTGTTTCAGTAAAGAGCTATAGTAAGTTTATATTTTACTTACTAATAAAATATATATTAGGTGAAATAAGTACAAACATATTGTATTTAGAACATGAGTAAAAGTATTTAAAAATAAATTGCATTGGATTAAAATTTTTTTTAATAACCCCATTACCAAAACAAGTTTAGCATTTAAAATATGCAACTTTGGTAGTACAAACAATGCATTTTCAGAAAATATATTTTAACATAAATTGTAAAATGCCATACTAAATTAAAGTGGGAAAAATATTTCATTTGAACTTTTTATATCATTATATATTTGTAACTCATGATAACACAATCTTTATGCATTCCAATAATTTTGCAGCAACACCACAGTGCCAATTGTGGTGGAAACTGTTAATAATTTAAATGAATTCTTACTTATAATTTAATATATATTAATATATAATATATATATTGTTGCCAACAAACATTCAGTATCGAAATGAATTTTTCCATTATAGAAAACCTTTCAAATGTAGCAACTACGTCATTCAAATGTTGTTTATGGAAACTAAAGAACATACGTATGATCACTATTTAAGTGCCATTATCCTAAACATCTGGTTTGTATATCCCATTTTGCTTGTAGATTTAACATAAAGTATCATATAATGTATTCAGGTGCTGTGATCACTGAGACATGATACTCACATGACAAGTGTCACATGTTCGATTCCAGCTATCAGCAAGACTCAATTGATGAAGATTGAGTCAGTGCCCAAGTGGTCACGAGACCTTACAGGTCATGTCGTCTTGTCTCAGCATCATCATGCAATAGAATACATTATAAAAAATTGATAAATATCTATGAAAAGATGATTAGTAAGTGAATAAAACTTGGCACTTTGGCTCTAATGAAATAATTTCAATATATATTGAACAAACATTGACGTGAGTAGAGGTGAATTATTTTCATGAATAATTAATGACTTTTGAACTATATTCATTGAAATATATGTAAATATATTTTGATAGCCATTAATTATTTTTAATAAAGTTTTTTCAGCTCAGTTTATAAAAATTACTTATTATTTAAAATAAAATTATACCTGTAGTAAAATTATAGCTGTCTATACAGCTACTGTATCTCACTGAGTATGTAAATTTATCACCCTTGGACTGTTAATAAAAATATACCTTTTACCTCCGACATGAAAAACTAATTATTAAAACAGTTATACAAAATAGGCTAGTCAAACTCATAATAAAAAAAAACTATAAAAGACTATGCTTCAAAACTCTTGAATTAGTGACCTCCACAAGGCTAATTAAATAAGAAAAATATTGCTATATAGGATTTTATAATCATGAAAGATTAAAACAAAAAGCTCTACTTACTGTAAAGCTAAGGATGGATCCAATCAGACTTCCTTCATCGTATCGTGAAAGTTTTGACAGGGAGGTTTCCAAAACTGAAACAAGTTTGCTGATCATGCCTTGAGTCATACTGGCAGACGTCTTTTCAATCAGGTCATCAATTTTTGTGTGATACTGATGCTGGAAAGACAATTGGAATAATTGTTATTACTACAGATTCACAAAGAAATCAACACACCAGAAATAAGCTAATAAACTAAGAAATTACAGCAAAGATTATTCTGAAACTCACCCGAAAAAAATTTTTGTAAGGCGAATCGTTATAGAATTGAAAGTGGAGTACGTATATACATGCCACTTACTGCCTAGTTCAATTTACATGGATGATATTCACAGTTGAAAATCAGTTTTAAGAAGCCTTTAAAATCAACCACAATAGATATATGCATCATAAGTACATTAATTTAGCAGATAATCAGCGTGGATAATCTGGAATTTAAGTATTCTCTTCAATCTCACAAACACATGTAGCAAGCAATTATTAGTTCTTATATACAAAATGACTTACATATCTCTGAGAGTAATTTAAATTTATAAATTTGTGGTTGTATAATTTCATGAGTCTTATAAAGTATCAATAAAAATTTGTCAAATTACTTACCACATCAACTCCATCCACAGCACAAAGTTTGAAAGACTGATTTTTAGCATCGAGAATTACATTGACCATGGCACACATTTCGGAGGGAATAATGTAGTCAGTTGAGATAAAAGTGACACCTTTTTTCAGCCACTGTTGAAAGGCAGCATCAGTTCTGCAAAAATTAAAATTAGATTCTTTGTTAATAATATAAGCTGTTACATAAATATGTTTGTAAAATAACATGAAAATAAAAATAATTTTTGTGATAAGTTTAAAGTACTATATTTATGTTATAATGAGATTAAATGTTTTTCTTTCAATGTCTGTTATTCAGCAGGACTTAAACAATGAATACAATAATTAAACAAAAAGGATGCAAAACAGGCACACGATTAACTTTATAAAAATCATGTGGTTTTACACAAAAAAATGCTATAAAACATGATTTAATTTCATTATAACACACAGCTTTAATGTGGTCACACTTAAGTACACATTAAATATGAAATTTAACAACAAATCAAAAACAGTTCCATGGTATACGGTTTCAGCTGGAGTCACAATGCCACGATGAAAACGACACGACAAACCCGAAAAAGGACCATACAACGTACCAGCACAACAGATTCAATAGTGTGGGATCACAATACTATGACAACATTAACTTGATTTCTGATTTGACTGTCGGCAACTCATTCCAAGCCAAATACTTCCATAAAATAGATTATAGAATCCCTAAAAACAGTGTAGAGGAGAAAAAGAACATACTATCTCAGCCAATGCATTCTCTTTTTTTGACTGATTTCTGTAGCCATTCAACCCAATGTCACACAGAATACCATGAGCCTGAACTTTATTTATTAAAAGTTCTTTGCTGAACTCATTCATGCTTACATTAAATCTTCACTAATCTACAATAAGAACATTGACCATAAACACGATGATGTCCATTTATATAAATGGATGAAGGTAAGCTATAAATATTAAAATGTACCCATACATAAAACAAAATTTCATTTTTCAGCATAAAGATTTACCAAGTAGGTAAGTATTCTTAAGTTTAATTCTGTAAGGTATCCATTTCCACTTAGCTTCCTGTCGGGCAACACGACAAGACAAAATTAGAAATAGAATCTATTCCTTGCAGGCCATCAGGGCGTGCATTTTGTCGGAGTGATATCACGGCGACCTTGTGTTTCATTGACTATTGACGTGTCGGGCCTGACGTGTGCCCGTCGTGGCATTGCAGCTCCAGCTTAGAAAAGTTAAAATTGAGAAATGTGTTTAGTGTTATACAAAGAAAACAGATTTTAATTCATGGTGTGATGTGTGGATACTGATCCAAACCAATAAAATACAATTTACAATATATATACAGTCAAACCTCTATCTATCGTTTTTCAGGGGACCAACAAAAAAATTCAGTAGATGCGGACATTCAATAGATGTGGACTTCACTCTAAGAATTTTAAAAAAATATTTCAACCTCAAAATTAGTGTCAGAAATATATCAGTTACTTGTCATTAAAGTTAAATCAGTTGAAAAATAAATAAAAATGGAAGTATTTTACTTAATTTAATTTACACTTGCAAAAAAAAAAAAACATGCGCACTATAAATCTACATGGAAATTAAAGTCTTTTTCAATATCCTGAAGTCTGAAATAGGTATGTTTACTCATGTCATAAAATGTAGAGCTGTACTGAAGAAGCCGATTTTGCCAATATTTAGTTGAATCGGCATTTCTGCCGACTTCAGATACGCTTGTTAATTTTCGGCCGATATTACTGAAAAACGAGAGAGACTGCCATAACCTAAAAATCCACAGTTACCCTTTTCACTTTTCGTAGTAGTACTGCATTCGTTCAGATCGCATTATTTCTTCGCAACATGTGCCAAACGTACATATAAAAATTTAACATCCTATTTTTCAATAAGTTCTTTAATTTTAATATGTCATAAATAAATACATTACCGTCACGGTAAATATACATCTCGGTTGTTACGGTAACTGTAGTGCAAATGTGGTAGCTATCGTGCTTCTGTAGTAATTATGGTATCGACAAAGAATCTTTAGTTCTTTTTATGGTAATTATCTTAGGATAACAATTGGGTTTGTACTGTAGTTATGGTACATCATCCAATTTATTCGTAAGTTGTTGTTCATTTGTCTTTTCTTCATATTTACGTGCTCCATTACTTGGCTGCAGATTTAAGGTGATTTTTACTACCATATACTATCGTTACTGTTTTTATGACGGTTTCTTACTAAGAAATGTATATTTCTGCAAAATCTTTATGGTTAAACGATCATCTATTATAATTTATAGTGACGGGACCACATATTTTGTACGATCAATGCGGACAAAACGATAATTCGAACATCGGTACAAGCGGACTTTATTAACCTTAGTTGTATGGCAATTTTTCCGGGACCGTAGAGAGTATACGATAAACACGGACAATCTATACACGCGAGTTCGATAGATAGAGGTTTGACTGTATATATTTAATAAATAAGTTTGATAACTGATACAAAATTAAATAATTTATGCATAAACATTCACAGGGAAAATCTGTAGAAATAATAAATTTAAGTAATAATATAGTAATAAAATGCCATATTAAAACCTTTCTATGCAGATGACAAAAACTTATTTTAACTCATAACATGTGCATGACACAAGTATAAGCAACTGCAGTGTTCAAGTATCGCCAAACATCACTCACAATTGAATAGACACTACTCATTATGAGAGCCAAACAATAAAAACATTTTACAATTCTAAAAGGTTTCCGAAAACAAGTTGTCTTCTCTGATAAAATACTAAAACGTACTTATAAAATGAATATGTGTAGGGAACAGTCTTTTTCGAAGAACGTAAACATAACCAATCACAATGTTAAAGAATGAATAACAAAAGAACTCACTACAATTTTTTTTTGTGCTCTAAGCTAATTATAAAATGACATGTTAGCTGTTAAATTACACCTTAACAAATTTAGTTCACAGGTTAATGATTTTAATTTCATTTAAATAAAGCAAAAAATAACTGCAACTAGTGGTATGATGGCCGTAGGGTTACTAAAATGTCTGTTTATATGATTTCAAAGCCCTGAACTACAGAAAATTTTTATTAAAACAAAGAAATGGAACTCTAAAATGGTAAATAAAAATTATTTACAACCCTTGAAGGAATGAACTTATAAATAATCTTTATATTCTAAAAAAAAATTTGTATTGGTTTATTATTTATCTGTCAGGAAAGAATACCTCAAAAACCAGGAAAATTGGGAATATCAGTAAATACAAATAAAACAACAATGACATTGGTACATCACTTCCCCCAGGGCAAAACACACAGCCTTTTGCACTAAATTCTGGCAGGCTTCCAACTAAGCCACAGGTTGGCTCTGGACCTAGCAACTGGACATTAATGTAAATATGTTTAGCGTAATATCACCTACCTTGCGATGCATGACTCAATCATATCACAAGCCATTAATTTCAAGCGCTGTTCTAAATGCTGCCGGAATTCCACATCTGGCCAATGCAGATCACGGATAAAAGACTGTAGAGCATCTAGCTTCCAGAACAAATCTTCGGAAGTAGCACAGCCGTTTCTGAAAAAATAATATCCATTAAAGTTTTGATTTGTAAGTATATATGATACTACTTCTAACATTCAACTTTATTAGAAAGGCTACTAGCTAATAACCTGTGGCTTTGCTCATGCAAATTTCAGGATATTGCTGATATTTTAACACTGTAAGAAAAGTACGTGAAAAATTACAAATTTAACTAAAGAAGTAAACACAACAAAATGTAGCAAGTAATAAAGATTTAATTCACAACAAAACCATTAAAGATTGAAAATTCAAAAGTGGTAATGTTTACAGCTGTTTAATTTTTAATTTATACTAAGTACTGTGATTTTATAACTTCCATTTAGGTGTGTTTGGAGATATATTTTGTCTTGATGAAATCACACTTGCCTTCTTTTCATTTCATGAGGGAGCCTATTAAAAAAAATTGTGAAACACGCTCCAGTTTCATTTTAATTTAGAAAATGTCATCTTTTACATTTATACTTTAATTTAGTGATAACTATATTATTTTAAGATTTTTGAAACAATCACATGAAAAACACATTTATCAAATTTCTTATCGTATGTATTAGTAGATTACAAGGTAGGCTCAGTATTAATCAAATAAAACTCACAAATTTTCACCTCTCTCCTCATTTCTCACAGGGATGCCTATGAGAAAATTCAGAACTACAGAATTAGTCAATCAATATCCAGGGACCAAATAAAACCCAACTTATCCCTTTTTACTACCTCAGGTGTCAAATCCAAAATTTTCTAATAAACTTACTTTTATATTAAATTTTTCTTGCCAAAATGTACCATATAGGTACTGATTAATGGGATTTCATAAATTTTTTCTTTCTAAAACAATACTCACCCCTGTTACAAATTAGAGGTGAATTTCCAGTACACCAGAGAATAAGAGAAGATAGTTTAAGGTATGTTGATTAATAATTATGAATATCATAAACAATCTAGTTTGAGTAGATTAGTAGAATTATATTTTTATAATAAAACAATAATTACACCCTTTCCACTCTCTTAGGGGTAGAATTTTAGAATGTAGTAAATAAAATGTTGGTGGAATTTTTGATGTTTATGAATTATACAGAATACTCTAACTCCCAATTGATTAGCTTTGAAGATAGATTTTTATAGTAAAAAAAAAATGACTTCCGTATCACCCCCTTTATTGTTAAATGGTGAAATAATGGTAAAACCATAAAATAAAACTCAGTATGTAGGTTATTCTTGTTCAGTTTCTTATCACAATCAGGATTTTTTTGTGGAAAAATGATCTATTATTAAGAAAAAACTAACCTCCATTTTTTCTCTTTACCCTCTTTGCAGTTGAATTATGAACACTGATAAAAAGAAGTTATGCAAATAATCATGCAGGTTGCTTGCACATATGATTTATTTCTATAAAAATTAACTTACTCCAAGAGTTTCAAGATTTTTTTTTCTAACAGGATGAAAATTACAAGTCTATTCGTGAAAAAATTCATTAGAAACCTTGCGAGTTATGATGCACTTGCAGGTCATATTAGCAGTTATGGACATGGTAATATTTACAGTTAAAAATATTTGTTTTTAAATGTTGTACATTAGTTAATGTGGACGGGGCCTGACAATATTATTTGCCCCTGGGCCCTTAGTTTCTGCTGACGGCCTTGAAGAACTGGTCAAAAAAAGTCTCACCTTATCATGAATTGAGAGTATCTTCTTTTTGCGTACACTTAAGTTAAATAAAAAAATAAAACCAATAAATACTTGCATGACACACTTGTTTTACTCTTGCCTTATTCATCACCGACAGACTAAGTTTTGTGTTTTTGTACCAAAGCAATAGGAAAATATGATTATGTACAGACAACTTGTAACATTGCAACCCTGTCCTCCACAGATTTACAAGAAATTTTTAAAAAAGATGAAATATAATCGTTTCTCAGTATTGCAGTAGATCTGCTGATTATATCTTTCCATGTTGTAGTGACCTAGTTTTTAATACTTGTATTTTATTATTGATAATATTCTTGTAATTAATTTTGATGTTTCAGTATTTGATTTACAAAACACCTCTTTACTATAATTTTATTGGCTTTCATGTTGCTGGCTTGGTTATTATTTAAGTGTGGAATTCAGTATTTTATTGCATTTAAACGTTCTTTTTTTTATAATAATATTAATAATAATACATGTGTTTTATAGTGGTTTTAAGACAGTGAATATTGTGGTTAGAGAGAAAGAAAGATGTGCGGCGACACAGTGGCGCCGATAGATGATAATTTATCGCATCCTGTGTAAGACACACACAGATGTTAGCCCAGACTGTGAGAATATCTGATGAAAATCCCTGAATTATGTGTGAAATTAAAAAGAGATGGAAGGTTTGGGAGAAGGACAGACATATGACCGAGCCAGAAGAACCCTTCAAAAAGGGAAATCAATAAATAATAATTGTAAGAATAAATGTTTTAGCCAATCATAAGGCAGTATTTCAGGGAAGTCCCTAGCTAACTGAAATGTCCTTAGTGTTTTGTGATGTGCTGTGTTTCGTCAGTCGTTGTTCAAGTACTGTGCCGACAGGAAGTGTGAGGGTGGCGGCTCAAAAAGTCATGTGATTTTAAGAACTGACATTTTCACATCTCGTGGTCAGGGCCTTGCTGTAGCTAAATATCAACTTTTTTTTTTTTTAAATATCATTTAAGACTTTTGACTAGAATTTGTAGGCCCCAGAAGTCCGGAGTCACTAAGGACTTTATTTCGGCAATGCACAGAGTGAGTAACGATCGGCAAAAGTGAGTGTTTTCTGCCGGATTTATAGTGTACTGAACCTGTAATAAGTTTGTCGTTGAGAATATTAAAAGTGGGAGTTAATTTAAAACGTTTTTATTTGGCAATTATAGTTAACAGATTCAAGTCATTTACAAGTCATAAATTTTTCACACTACTACCTGAAACAATCGTTGAGTTTCGTTAAGTTTTTTGGTTTGTGCAAGTAACAGTCGTTGTCTTAGCTGGGCACGATTGTGACTTGTAACAAACTGTTCCTCCAAACCACACACACTGCATACACTCCCCCCACACTTACAGAACCAGACAACTTTTGAGGGGTTGAGTGCTATTGCCGAATTCTTGCACAACCACTATTTTGGCTATCTTACTAAGGGTGTGTTAAAATTTTGTTGAAGTTGCATGATATATGTACAGAATAGTAAGATTCTAACAAGTGCAAGTAACTTTTCTAATGTTTGTGCATGCATAAAATATGAGACAGCAAGGTTCTTTGGTCAAAATTTTAAGATGTTTTATGTGTTGTGTACTGAACATAGGTTGGTATGCTATGTTGTTGTTGAGTAGTTTTGTCAGTGTCCTGACTAGTGGCAAAAAATATGTAATATTGTTGTGGAGCTGAGTAATAAAGTGATGTTGGGCAACCGAGCATAGCAGATTTTTATTGTGAGTCATCATTGCAGTATCTAACATTGGCGATGAGGGACTAGGACTTAATAAGTCAAGCAGTACCATTGTTTGTGGTGCAGCCTGGAAAACCACTCTGATTTTTTGTAGTATTACTTTTTGGTGAACAAGGTAACCGATAAGGTAGAAAAGACAATATTTTTTTACTGTGCGTGGTGCCGAATCATCACTGCTTCTTCAAAAAGCCAATGAGAAAGGTTGAGACAGCGGAGACTTTATTGGAATTGTCCAATCACTTTGAACATAAGCCCAGTGAAATTTTCGAGACACACAAACTTCACAAACACGATCGGCATGAGGGAGAATTGATAGCCGATTACCTGGCCAAACTATGATGGCTATTAGCGCACGGCAATTTTCTAGACTTATATCGAATCCTGCGTGATTGAGTAGTGTGTGGAGTGCATGATAAAACAGTGCAACATGCAATGTTAGCCAAAGATAAGTTAACATTTGAGGCGGCTATTGACATGGCTACTGCGGCAGAAACTGCTTGTTGGAATGAGAGTGATTTACAAGGTGAGGTAGGATGGAAATATCACGAATAAATAACTTTATGAAATTTTTTTAGTGAACGTGAACAACCTCTCTCTACACCGAAAACTTGTCAGGACTTATTTTGCTACAACTAAATTTTAATGAGTTAATTTCTTAATACATATACTGTTTAACATGTGTTTAAACATTTTTGGATATGTACTCATAAGCCATAAGTGAAAGTCAATTTAAGGCAAAACAAAAAATCAAATTAAATGTACATAAATCATTACCCTTTTATTTCCCATCTCTCCTTTTCGAATCCTTTGTGGATAGACTGGCCAATGGAAGACTCCATGAGATCAACGTATCTCACAACTAAGGGTGCAAATGTGTCTCGAAGATGTTGATGAAATCTCCCATTTTTCAGATTATCTGCAAATAATAACAAGAAAGCCAGTCAGCATTTCTCATGTTGTATTCATCAAACAATCTGTCCTATCAATATAAACACATGGGTATGTGTATTTATGTACTTGCATTAGAAGTTATACTTACTTGGCATAATAAGAACTAGCTTTAGTTTGGTATGCAAATGATTAATAGAAATAAAATAATAAAAGGACAGGAGTGATATTATGAATACAATTGGTAAAGTATAAATTCAATTAAATAAAAAAATTTAAATCAAAGCACAGTATTCAATATTAAAATAAACACGTTTATATAATTATAATTATTTTATTTAGTAAAATAATCAAGATGAATTGCAATAACAAAAATTAATAAATATGCTGAATTTTTATTCTAACATATTAATTTTAATATTTACTAAACAGTAATTTAATAATTGATCATTTATTATGAAAATAAATTATACATACAGGAACATAACCGCACATATATCAATACAATTAAAATATACTATAAAAAGTACATAAACACAATTTCTATAACTAATATTCATGATAAATAAATGTTTTTGATTAAATGGAGCAGTATTCAATATCAATCACTAAAGTATAAGATTTAAAAACACATATATTTTTTTATTAGTATGTAGCCTTTTTTAGTCTCCAACCTTCTTTTCATTGTGTGAAAATTTCATTGCATGGTGTGCACGCATCTCAAAAATTCACTCCCATCATTTTTTTCATAACATGCCTAAAGAAGTATAACTTCAATAAAAGTAACTGAAAGCATTCACAGTACCAATGTGATGTCCAGTGGGGTATAAAAGGGAGTAAATTGGCAGTATGTTAGCATGGAGCATGGACGCCCCCAAAATGGCACACGGGCCCGGCTGGAGATTCCAGCTCATGGTGTGACATTGCCCATGAGGGTTACTAAGACTGGTTTCCCCCTGGCTCATGTTTCCACCAAGACCTGACCTGTTCTTCACATTGAGTAAGTAGGAATTTAACACATATGAATCTGATGAGAACTCATCAATTGTCTGTGTTATGTTTCTACAAACTCACTTTTACATGTATTACGGTTACAAAAGACCCACGACACTGAATCAGCTTACAATGAAGTATATGGTCCATGGTCAGACAGTCTGGTCGAGTTAGGTGGTTAAAGCTCTAGCATGTGGAATAAAGTGATCATGTTACACAGTCTACCTTCTGGAGGTAGGCCCTGGAGTTGAAAGAAAAGGTGTTTGAATTAATTTTATTCCAGCACTATATAATCAGTGATAAAATAAAACTGAAGTTCATGAGGTGCTGAACGCATCCTACCACAGTTGGTGTTCATTTAATACTGGGCAGTTGGCTACACCGGAAAATGCTTTAGTCACCATCACTGGATCACACTCTTACCATAAGCTCATTTTAAATCATTCCATAGGTGGAAAAAAAATACTGAATTGAACTCACTAAATTAAGCTATGTTACATGAAGTAGAACATACCACTTGTATACACAAAACAATATAAATTAAAATCAGCTTGGCTACCCATGGATGAGTTCAGACCCAACGACAATATAAATCCAAGTATTACTTAAAAATAGGTTCCATTGGATTCCTTGAGAGTCTGCTGTAAAAAAAACTATTAGTCTGGGGTGGAAATACATTTGAAAATAAACTGTATCTATTGATTACATATTTGAAGGGTATACTGCATTTACACTGCTTCCAGCCCTAGGGGTTTCTTGAATGCTGTTTCAATGCCGGTTTGCATACACGCACCCACACACACATGCATGCACACACATGCATGCACACACACACATACCCACACACACACATTCACACACACACACATACACACAGGAAGCTAAAAAAGAAAAGAGGGGTGCATAAATTGGGCACCACATTGGCCTCTAACTAAGAGCACAGGGACAGAATGTTTTTGCAAGAATAATGCATGGTTTAAAAAGATTGGAAAAAAACATTTATTTATGTATAGCCACAGTGACTTTTCATCTTGCTCGAAGCATACCACCTACCTAAAATCTGCCTTTAAAATTTGACATAAATGGCCACACTTGCACGTGCTGTGCTACGTAATTGGAATATGCCCTGTGCAACGATCAGTGTGTGCCATGTGATGTGATTGTGCATAAATTATTTTGGCATAAGTACTTAGAAAAAATTTTCTTTTATTTCTTCATTTTTACAGTTTTCATGACACCAAGAAAGCACTGTATGATTGTTGCACAGGAGAAGAAAATAATTGGTATAAAATGCAGGAAAGAGTAAAAAAAAAAAAGGTAGTAAAATAAGTTTTTTTATTAACATAATTACTGGCAATGGCAGCTGCTGCATTATCTGCAAAAATGAGAATGCTATGGTGTGTAATAATAAATTGATAGTCCTTTAGAGAATTTCTGAGGACTATGTCTTTGGTGTATAAATCAGATGGTCCCACAGCTGACCTCTCTAGCTTGCTATGGCAATAAGCCTGTGATTATTATTTTCTTCCTTCTTCCCTATTTTGTTTTAGACTCAAATAACATATGCAAGCACAATGTATTTATCCACTAGGAGACTGGCCTTGTAACCAATGCTGAAGCTAACCATATGTGTTGGACACCAGCTGTTATGCATTGGCTTTACCAAAACATGCCACTGAAGTGCCACATTAACATGGGTATATGGAAAACCTGAGTTTGTGTAGATCATTTTGGAATAGCATGACATAATCAGTAGTAAAAACAAAAAAAAACTGCTGATCAACAAGGTTTCACCATCCACGACCAACATAAATCTTGGCCTAAAAGTAACTACCTCAGAAAAAAAAATGCCCATGTAAATAGGTATCAGAAATGTTTATATGCTGAAAATAATTTCTAAACCTGTACACAAAAAAACAAAAGCTCTCTTTGTAACTCGTTTTGATTCATCAGTACATGAACAACAGCTTGTCAATTACATTACCAATTAACTTAATCTCTCTCAAGTAAAAGTAACTAAGCTCCACACCAAACACAACATATATATATATATACTTTGTTCCATATATCTGTGCTGGAAAAGGATTTCAGTAGGATTAATAATATTGTATTCTGGCCTAGCGGCTGCCTCATTAGCATCTTCTACGGGATATTACATCAATAGCAAATTGCCAGCACAATCACATAACTGATGCTCAAGACAATAACAATGCCAGCTAGATGCCTTCCACTAACTGTTACACAGCATCATCACTCTCCAAAGTGGGAGGAGCATGCTCAGCGAATGCCTAAACCTCAGGGAGTGGGATACACTATATCAAAATGTTAGAGGACTTGAAAAAAAATAAACAGAATTTTTTTGAAAATCTAATAAACACCCATTATGGAATAATTTGTCTTACTGAAACCTGGTTTAATGAGTGCAGCATAAACTCACATTACTTTACAGATAATTACGTAATTAATTTTTAGAACAGACAGATATCCCACTTTTACAATGATGTTGACGTCGACCAGGGCTACGCCCTACCTAAGCCTGATGTGCCTCAAGCCACTGCCGACCCCTCTCCTCCCACCGACACCCTCTGTTTCAAACCTCCTGCCAACAAGTGTGTGTGTGCGTGTGTTCGGTCGCCCTGTGTGAACCCTTTCGGCGCCCACCCTAACTGGAGCAGTGGAGACTGCATGTTTTTTAAATAATGTAGTAATACTTAAATATCTGTAATATCTTAATTAACTTGTATTTTTTAAAAGGTTTTAATAGCTATGTTTAACTGTCTTTAATATTAATGTACTAACTGTAAGCTCAGCACTTCCTGCCGCCATGACACCCGGGGCCCGGGGCAGTCTCTTCCGTTCACCGTGCAGGGTTGGACGCATTGCAGCACCTCGTCGACTTCAACTTTTGCTCGTAACCATTGTAACGTTAACATCCGCCGTCGTAACTTTTTTTTAAACCTTTTTCTAATCAACCTTCGAGGCCTACCCCGGTGGCAGACTGTGTAAATTAATTAATTAAAGCTCCCTGGTGCGTTTTAGATTAATCGGCGGACTTATACTTTCGGAGCCAGGCCACGCGGTGTCCTGGTCAGCAAGAAACCTGGACTATGTGCTGTTTTCTGTGTGCTTTGTCAGTGTACGTGTCGGCGCCAATAAAGCTCAATATTCACCCGACTCGTTGCACTTAATTCCCAACCTCGAGTTTCCCAGCACAGAGATGGAGGTGTGTGGGGCGCCTCAAGACCCCACGAGCAGTAACATAGCGTGCCCGCTGCTGAGTGCTAGTGGGGGGAAGTCGAGCCTAGCTCCACATGGGTCACGTCACGGCCCTGGGACAGAGTCGGTAGCCGGGTCCACGTGCCCATCCACGTGGTGGCACCCAAGGTATAAACGTACGCCGATTCTAAACCCCTCCCCCCCCCCCATCAAGACAATGTAAAGAGGTGGTGGTGTGCTGATTGCAGTCAAAAAATACAAATTTTCATCAGTATACTTATTCAGAACTATTATTACCCTGGAATCGAAGTGGTTTGGATTAAAATAAAAACTACTCCAAACAGTTTTTTAACATTAGGCAATTATCTATCTATCTTCCTCCAAAACCAATGCCGAATACCTATGCTATGAATCTTTAAGTCCTTGAAGATAAACTCACCAACTATTAAGATATTTGTTAATTATTGATGATTTCAATGTACCTGGTGTCAATTGGTCCAATAATAATACTTTTAATATTATGCATGCTCAAATCAAATCCAAGGCGCAGTATTTACTTGATTTTATCTAACATATGGGCTTACTACAGTTTAATAAAACTCTATTCTCCAAAGAACTATTGGACCTTTGTTTTACAAATCTGCCATAATATGACATGGAAAAAGCAACTGAAATACTCGTCAAAGATGACTTATTTCATTTTGCCCTAACTATAAAAATTTCTACTAATATTGTTACCTGCTCCACCTTTAGGAATTATAAAAATGGTGATTACTTCAGACAATATAATCAGATCATAATTTGTCTAACTTCTACAATGTTTCTTATGTAAATGCTCTTGTTGAACAGTACCTAGTTTACTACTTGTGTATGTGATAAAAATAATTATTTTATACCAATAACTAGGCCTGTGAGAATATTTGAATTTTTGGATACAAATACGAATACTAAACTATTCGTATTCGATTCAACCTTGAATACTATTACTTAGAAATAACGTATATTCATTTTATTTTAAATACTTGACATGAGCTTGTCATATACCAACGTTCACTGGTGAGATCAAGTCATTTGTGCGATATAAAAACCCTTATTTGATGTTTATTAGCACTTCATAATCCAAAACATTAACAATGAGTGACATTTTAAACATGCAACAAGTATTAAAAGTTTTATTCCGCTACTGTCTAGCTAAAAAGTAAATGGAATAATTCATGTAAACAATTCAAAACACTGCATATTTATCATTACAAACTTGAAAACAAATTATTATTTGTATTCTTTTTGCCACACGCATCATAAGTGGTAAAAATATAAAATAATGTTAACAACCATGGAACTACAACACCACAAAACACGGACACTCCATCGAGATGGGTATTTAAAGAAAAAATCATCGTAGTTTCAACGGCGTATAAATTGATAGTCACAATCAATCTAATACCTTGTGAAACAGAAGCAGCTTACTTGCTGCATATATCTATGATGAAACAGATGTTTTGACTCAAAAGTATATATATATATAAATACGCAAATAATGGTTTAAGATGTAATATGAAAGTAGGAAAAATTGTGTTTATAATATAATATTGCTCAATTCAAATACAATTTACCTGGCTGTCGTTAACAACGAAAACTTATGAATAACTTTAAATACAGTAAGTGAAATAAAGTAAACCAGTGCGAAAAAAATTAAAAATTTTGTTTATAATTTACATGTTTCGAAATAAATTATGTCTGGTACACTTATTCCCGTTATAAAAAAAAGTGTGTGTACTTATGTACACATGTTAGAAGTTATACTTACTTGGCATGATAAAAAACTAACTTTAATATAGCATGCAAATAATTAGGTAATAGAAATAAAATAAAAGGACTGGAGTAATATTATAAATACAGTTGATAAAGTATAAATATAATAAAATTAAAATTTTAAAATAAATACTGAGTATTAAATATAAATATAAACATGTGTATACAACTAAATATTTATTTTGGGAAAAGTTGAGATAAATTTGAATTAATAATAAAAATTAATAAAAATGCTGAATGTTTATTCTAATTTATTAAATTAAATTGTTTATTAATGATGTAATAATTTATAATGCAAATAAATTAGACATATAGCATCATAACCTTACAAACACTGCCATGAAAAAGGCCAGGAGACTACTAAACCTTTGACAGAAACTCCCTGCCAGTGACAATGTAAGTTAACAAGCAACTTGACATTGTTATACATACGAGAACATAACCTAAATTATATAAATACACTTGAAAAAGTTCATAAACACAATTTCTATCACTAATATTCATAATAAATAAATGTTTTTAATGATATGGACCAGTATTCAGTATTAATACCCTAAAGTATATTACTTAAAAGCACATATATAATTTTTATTTGTATGTAGCCTTTTTTCAACCTGTCAATTTTTGTTGCATGCTGCACACGCATCGTAAAAATTCATTCTCATAATTTTATCATAACGTGTCTAAATAAATATAACTTAAAAAAAAAAGGGGGTGGGGGTAACTAATCACAATTTCTACCCCGAGCTAAGGAAAGCCTAGATCCATCCCTGCGTTTTCCCCAATACTTTTGGCAGTTTGGTTGTGTATATGTGGATGTAATTCCTTGCTATCAATGAACTGTAGAGCAAAATTAAATAAATAACCAAAATAAAATTCACAACATGTCTGTGCATGCTAAATATGCAGCTCACTCATTTAATGATCTAACATACATTCATATAACTTTCCAACACATATTATTAAAATACTCACTGTTACTTTCATGTCACCCAGCAAATATCAATAAAAAGTTAGTGAAAACTGAAATTACGTAATATTTTATATATGTCACTTAAGAACTATTTAACTAATGCTTGCATTGCTCAACTTATGTTACAATGTGCCATATTCTGAAACTTTTGGAGTAATTCTTGACCAGAGCCACATGCAACCACATTAATATAACTCTTATATAATAGTAATATAAAAGTGACTTTCTTATAAATATAAGCAGAGAACATATGAAGAATTACAATAACTCCTTTCTAAACCATTCTAGATAAAATAGTTTAAAGAAAGTAGTTAGGTACCTAGAAATATATGTTAGAAAAACAATTATAATATTTATTTAGTATACTTAAATAATTCTCTTCCTTTATTGAAGTTTTAATTTAAACATTATTATTTGAACACTTTGAGTTCCTCCCTTTAGTTAAGGACAAGCATGTGTTCATTTTTTCCCAGTGTCCTTTCTCCTGCACTTTCATCAGTCCTGCCAACCTCCATCCACAAAACTTCCTTAATCACAACACATATCTTCCTTGAGAACCTATCATCCTTCACAACAGTACAAGATAAGTAGTTTAACATTCACATGAACATCAACACATATACAGAAGTTTATAGCTTTTAAATTCAGTCTTTCTGTAGGTCTTACTTCTATGCCGCTTATTGTCCTTAATAGTGAGGCGTTGGGCACACCTCTAGCTATTTCTGACTCTATTATTTGGGAACTGGATTATTTATTTAAACCATTTTGATGCTAACTCATTGTACAGCTGTGAGTTTGTTTAGCAGAACCATCTAAAAAGCCTATTTATTTGAGTGTTTAAGTATTTATTTACACTGTTTGTTTGTTTTGGTGTGTGCAATGCTTATTGGCTAAGGACTGTTTAAAACTGTCCGCACAGAAAGGGAGAGCTACCATAAATTATATGAGGAGTGCAAGGTATAAAGTAGGTACCATAACAGTGTGTGTAGGTGTGCCAATTGTTTAGGGGGTAATGCATGTGAATTCTGGTATATTGCATCAACGCGCGAGCTACACACGCATGCGTGAAGAGCTGATCTGTACCAATGCCTTACCTGGGGACCATCCCCGGAATCACTACAAAAGTCTTCAAAAAATTACTAGAAGAAATTTACAAAAAATTAACAATACATGCACCACCCAGGATTTGAACCCGGATCGCAGGAATGGGAATCTTGCATGATACCACAACGTGGAGGTGCAGACTTTGCCAGTAGAGCCCCAGGGAGTTCCAACAATGACTTGGCGGCGAAATCTCCACGAAGCGGGGTGCTCAATGGTGTGAACTACGAGGCTGGCCATGATTGGGCACTGGGCCTTCCAACTACCTGTCCTGTACTAGAGTGGAGCACCATCGCTGAGAAGACCGCAAATACGCATGTAAGAACCGCGCCAACTTGGGTGCAAGTACGGCAGACACACACAAGTTTGTAAGAGAGTCTGTAATATTTTGGCTTTGGGTTTTGACAGACTCAGTTTCAGACGCTTGTACATTTTGAAAGTCTGAACATGCGAGGCAAAGTGAAGTCTACTTTGTAAACTTGCTGCAACAAATTGACGTAACTTTTTCGTTAACACATAATTTTGAACCTCCATGCACAAAGTTAAATAGCTATAAACTTTGAAACAAGCAGCTATAAAGGAACTATCACCAGTTTTTAGCTACTGTGGATTTTAGATCGTCAGTCCCGCATAATGCAATTGATCATTAAGTGTTATGTGACTACAAGACAGCTCCACATGCACAAACCTTTGACCTGGTGCACAAACTGCTTAGAGTAAACCAGCCTTAGACCTCCCGTTGTGTCACTGCCAGAGCAAGGTGGCACGCCAAGGTAACCGACTCGCTACCTTAAGTGAATATTTTATAAATCGTTCATGAACTTATTTTTGCATGCAGAAAACTCTGGGATTTTTTAATAACTTTAACCTGCGTTTCTGCTCACTCATTTCTACGATGAAGCAGGAACCCTATGATTTATTTCCCCAGTATTTTCACAGGTAACATGAACTAACTGAACTGAGTGTCATAGTTTTTTTGATGGCTCAATTATTTTGGACTTAGGCATTTTGTATCCATTGGGGGACGTGGTGCAGCGCAGCGAGACTGAAGCTGGACTTAGCCGTTTTCCATGCACCTGCCATTTCAGTGCAAATTGGTTTTATCTACTCTGCCCCGAGGCATTACAAAATAAAGAGTTGGAAAATTTCTGCAAACATGGTTCACCTTCACATTTGATAACCCATGGAGACAATAAATTTTGGCCTCCAGTAGGTTAGAAGTAGTTTTTTTAAATTTTGTTCACGATATTTGCAAAGAATTTGCAACATCCTTACTAAAATTTATAATAATTTTTGTTACTAAAGTGATGAGATCCAGAATCAAGCCATTTTTTTTTATTTATTACGATGAACTTAAGTAATGCCCTCTGTGACCAACTTCCAGTAGCTCGACCCAAAGTTATCGCGACAGCATGTGGTGTTCCCTGTTTTGGACTAATTTGTTAGTTATTTCTTGGTCGTACCCTCAGGTGGGGGTTACAGTGGAACTCTTGATGGTTGTGTTCCCTGTGACACTGACATCTGTGGCCTTCCTTTCATCCTTCCCTTTCATCTTCAACCCCTCAGGTTTCCTCTTTTGAACCTGGTACTCCCACCATTGTAGGTTATGCCTGATGGTCTAGTCTGAGACCCTAATGTTGATATTATAGTTCAACTGCTCTTTTACGGTATTCAAATTATGTTTTTTTCTTCTGATTATTCTTTATTTATTTATTTATTTATTATTTATTTATTAAAATTTGTGACATGCACACCAACAGCCGAAGCTTTAGAGGTGTGCACAGAACAAGTAATACAAACACGACACATACAAGCGAATAAATACAACATAAACAGGATAATAAAAGACGACACATACAAGCGAATAAATACAACCTACACAGGAAAATAAAGGACGACACAATAACAAACAAAACAAAACAAAACAGCAACTGAGATAATTTTAACTAATTGATCTAAAATTGGAAGAATAAACAGGATTATAAAATTACTCAGAATATTAGGGTAATCATAAAAATTAAAATTTGAAGTTTTTAATAAAATTTTCATATTTATTGAAATTTGAGATAAGTCTGTAAATTAAATCATTATTATTGTGTAAGGAACATAATAGGGATCGAAGGCGGCTTTTGAACTGCGGGACTCGAATACCAGAGTTATCAAGTAAGTATAAGCAATTAATTTTTGAACTATAGCACTTAAACACAAACAGGGCATCCAGATGGATGCGACGATTTGAAAGAGATTCTAATTTGGGTAATTGATGGTGTCTAGAACTAATTATTTTGAAAAATTTATTTTGTATGGATTCAATTTTGTCACTGTCGGTGGTGTTAATACTGTTCCAGATAACTGAGCAATATTCGAGTTTACTTCTAACTAAGGACAAATAAAGAGTAAGAATGGATTCAATATTAGATGCATAGTAAGTTATATAATTTATTAAATATAAGGTTCTACGGGAAAAGGATACTAAAGAATTAACATGTTGATGAAAGAATAGTTTGGAATCAAGAATAACACCAAGATCTTTTATACTAAGAGATTTGGAAATTTTTGAGTTGTCAAGAAAATAATCATATTTAACTGGATGAATTTTCCTTGTGAAAGAAATAATTTTTGTTTTATCTTTGTTAAGTGAAACTAAATTCATTTTGCACCAATTATCAATTTCAGTAATATCAGATTGAAGAAGCAGACAGTCATTTAAGGAGGAAATTTCTCTGGATATTTTAAGATCATCAGCAAACAGAAAACCAGTAGTATGATGAAGAACTTTAAAAATATCATTGATATAAATATTGAATAATAAGGGAGATAAAGTACCCCCTTGAGGCACACCAGAAGTAGCATGATATAAAGTAGAAGTTTTTTTATTAAGTGAAACAAAGAAACATCTATCTTTAAGGTAACTAGTAAACCAGGTTATATAATTATTACAGAGACCGAAGTTAGAAAGTTTAGCTAGTAAAATGGAGTGATTGACAGTATCAAAGGCTTTAGCCAGATCAAAATAACATGCATCAACCTGCCCCCTTGTTGTAACTTTATTGTATATAGGATTAATAAATGAGAGAAGATTAGTAGAAGTTGTCATACTATTTCTAAAGCCATGCTGATTAGGAGCTAATCTGTTGTTTATTGGAAAGTTAATATGTTTAAATATTATTTTTTCAAAGATTTTAGTAAAGCCATTTAATAATGATATAGGCCTATAATTAAATACACTGAGTTTACTACCCTTTTTATGTATGGGAATAACCTTAGCTATTTTCCATTTAGTGGGAAATACTTGTGATTTTAGACTTGTATTAAATAGATGCAACAATAGAGGCATTAGAATAAAAGAGCAGCCTTTAATAATGAAATTTGGTATACCGTCAGGACCAGTAGACATAGTTGGTTTTAATGATTTAATTCCCCATAAGACCTGGCTTTCTGATAAGAATGATACAGGAATTGAATCGTGAATAATATCGGGATCAATGATACGAGGGTGGTTGGTGGATGGTACATATACACTAGCAAAGTACTTAGCAAAGACATTAGAAAGAATACCAGGATCATTACAGATATCACCATTGACATTAAGAGAATGGGATTCACTATAACCATTTTTCATAACATTGACATATCTCCAGAATTTTTTAGGGTTATTCTTAACCTTATTATTGATACTACGATTCCAATTAGTTTTATCACGCTTAATAAGATTTTTAACTATTGCTCTATATTTAGAGAAAAGAAGGTAATACTGAGTATTATTGTTTCTTTTATAGAGTTTATGAAAGTGTTTTTTAGATTTTAAGGCATGAATTAATTCACCAGAGAACCAATAAGGATGTTTAGAGGCCTTACGTGTGGATAATGGAATGTGAGTATTGATTTTATCACAGATACAAGATGTAAGTTGATCTACAAGAGCATCTACATCAGTGGTGTTATAATATTCATCCCAATTGTGGGTTTTTAGAGAGTTATAAAGGCTTAAGTAATCACCAGCTTTGTAGTTTCTGAAAATAGAATCTGGAGTAAAATTGTGTGAGGTCGCCTCAATAAGTAGTTTAATAAGTAGGGTAGGATGATAGATATCCTCTTTGACCAGAGATTCAACAGCTTTTTCAACCACACAATGGGATAGATTAGAAATACAAAGATCTAGAAGATTATTGGAAGATTGTATTAGGTTGTGCTGAAATAAATCCAAATTAGATATGAAATCAAGCAGGCACTGAGCCTTGGATCTGACATGTGCACGGGCAATATTGAAATAGTGATTTCCTTTCCAATCTATCCCAGGTACATTGAAGTCACCTAAGATAATCACATTATCATGAGAATTAACGAGTTTTTGTTCAAGAGCTTCAAAATACAATGTGAATAGATTAGGTGATGTAGTTGGAGGAAGATAAATATTACCCAATGTTAAGTACTTATTAAAGGCAATTTTAATATTAATCCATACGGCTTCTACTCCACGATAGTCATATAATTGAATTAGCTGAACAGAAGGGAATTTATGTTTGTTCACTGCGATCAACACTCCGCCACCACGTTCCATTGATGAGAGTAGCGGATCCCTATCAGTTCTAAAAATAGAATAATTATCGGTGAAATAATGAGCATTGATACATCTTTCGTTGAACCAAGTTTCTGTTAGACAATTATGTCATACTGAGTATTAATAAGATTATCAAAGAATTCAACTGATTTTGTTCTAAGTCCTCTAACATTCTGATATGCAATTTCCCATTCATTAAGATTGGGCATTCACTGGGAAGTGAGTAGGAAGCACTCCTCCAGGCCCTGGCATAGAAGTTGCTGGCATAAAAGGTGACGATGTACTGCAGGAACTTGGAGGTAATTGGGTAGAATTACCGAGAGCTTCAGGAGATGAATTAGTACTAACAATTTGGTCTTGATGAAATGAAGTACAATCTAGGTTTAAACAACTCTGTATATCTATAATAATTACTTTTCAGTTTTCTTGTATTGAGGATTGATTGAATGACCAAAGGGATCTATCAAAATCTCTCTTTTGGTGAAACTTGGCTTCTATGTGTATAGCTATAAACATGTTTCTATCCACAGTTTGAGGTTGGTATGCATTACTTGCAATCTACATCTGGGTTTTTGACCCATTAGTAGTTGAGCAGGAGAGCTAGAATGAAGTTTAGGTCAGACAGCTGCATAATTCCCTATGAAAAAAATCTGAAGAAGGGGTATACTGGGTAGCTAATAAATGTTTGAAAATTTTTGATTGCAGCCACCAATTGACCATTGCTATAAACAAATATTGGGCTGATGTAAATAGTTTTGTGGATGGAGGTTGGCAGGACTGGTGAAAGTGCAGGAGAAAGGACACTGGGGAAAAATGAAGACATGCTTGTCCTTAACTAAAGGGAGGAACTCAAAGTGAGATCGTGAGTCACATGTTTGTTGATATGGATCTGGCAGAGTGTAATAGGACAAACAATCTTATAGACTACTAATCGAGGTACCGTGCCCAGAGATATTTCCGATGCCAGCCATCACAACTTAAATAACAATAATATTGTAATATAAGGCCACATTCTCTCAAAAACATTTCTTGATATTGAAGTGACCCAAGTGAAAACAAATCACAATTACCTTTTTCATTGTGACTAATCACCATGGTAGTTCCTCTCATCAATAAGCCTTCTGTGATGGTGATTTTCCCCATGTATTTTAATACTTATTTCTGACATGTGGGTTTCTGAGGGCAACCCTTCTGGATTAATAGTCACACCAGATCATTATAGAGTAGTGTCAGAGGCCTGAGCTTGTAGCACCTGTCTAATCCATGTCTGAAGCTAAAAATTTTTTCATGAACTATGATACAATGTCCTCAATCTCATTTACTGTAGTTTACAAAGGAGCTCTTAAAAATGCATCTGGCATGTAAAACTGCTTGCCTGAAACAAGTTGTATGTAGTAGGTTCATCTTATTTACCTAATTCTGTCCCTCTGCAATCTTAGCCATTACAGTAAATTCTTGATTAATTGGGACCTAACAATGCTTCAATAATTACAAACCTGTAAAAAAACCTGGATAATCCGTTTCATGGTAAAGGCTGCCCTCGAATTTGGGTCACACCATATATTTGTCGTCAGAAGAATTGTGAGCGCAAGTGAAGTCTTTATGTACTGTCTCAGCTTATTGGGATGTTAAAAATATGGAAATGTGTTGCCATGCAGTTTTTTCTCAGTTTGCTGGAGAGGCTGCAGTCACCCTCTTCTCTTTCCCCCTTTCTTGACCCGTTATTCCTTCTTCTCAGTTCCTTGTCCTTTCATAAAACTAACAACCAGAAGAGAAACTTGTACCAGGCTGGAGTAATATATAATTAAGTAGCACTTCAATAAACCAATTCTCTGAGGCGTGCTTTTCACGGACTGAACTTAGGAAGGTTTCCATAAATATAAATCAAAGAGGGATGCTGCAATATGTGCGCACCTTGCGGAGCCGTGGCTGCAGTGTTTGTCATGAAATGTAGTAGTTAAAAGCGTGGCGTCATGAACACCTGTCATAATAGACCCGTGAAGATTGCCTCCACATTGACTTCAACCGGGGACCTCACAGCTTGCCAGCACTGCTAAGTAATTCCGTTAAATCTTAATCATCTTAAATCTTTCGTTCATAATTCCTCGGGGCTTCTCTCGGTCGAGGGGACTGTTTACTTAATTGTATGAGTGACCACTATGATCCTTTTTATGCTAATTACCGAATTGTAGTGTGTGACCAAGTGGTCAGGTCGCACCACGTGAACCGATTCGTGCCACAGGCATTGTGTGATATAATCAAAGGTGTAGGCGAAGTAGCAACTAATAAACCAGGGAATACAATTTTATTTGTATTTGTTTATTTCAACATCCTGAGTGTGACGGTGTGTGGGACACTGTAAGAGCCCACTGCGTAGGTGAAGAGCGTACCCGACGCTGAGAGCGGACCAGTGGCGAGTACTAGGATTGGCTTTAGGGGGGTTAAAATCATGCCTCACATGGGTGACGTCACGGCCCTGAAAAAGAGTCTCTCCTGGGTCCATGCCCCTTGCACGGTGGCGCCCACAAATTGATCTCAGTACATGTATCGACGCGAACCCCCGCTTAGCATAAGGACGGTTAGGCCGCGGCCATGTCAACGTATACTGCTAATTCACAGTCATTTACAACAGACGACGAGGGAAACTACAATACTGCTTAAGATAAGATAGCGCAGACTCTGCACACATACACAAATTCTGGCCACCCCCCCCCCCCCCCCCCTCTCGGCCCTGTGTCACTTCCTTCAGCTGAATGCCAGCCAGAGCAGTGCCTGCCGGGCCGAGGGGCAGGCGGAAAGTAGTGGTACGTGAAACAAACAGACAGAGACTGGAGACGTGAAGCAGCAGTCAGGGCATCCCCCTCGAGTTTAATGGTTGATGTGACCGCTGAGGGGATGGACGACATGAAGGGTCAGACCAAACAGCTTTCAGACTAGGTAACAGTGTGTTTAAAAATAAAGGGCCAATCGATGAAATACGTTACAGAGTTAACATTGCTTTTATACAACTTCAGAATTTAACAAACTAATAATCAAACTAAATTTAACCATGGACAACCGAAAACAAGGTAATCCGGGTTTGGATAATTGATAGTTTTCTGTAATTTAGGTGGCCAGAGTTTGTTAGCTCTTAGTGTGAAGAATATGAATCTGCACACTAGAAAAGAGTGCATTTTTGTGAGTAAGCTTGTCAGGTTTTAGAGAGTCATGAAATATGCAGTGAAGGTTGACAATTTGTCATGCCAGTAAAGAATTTGGAAATGGTTTGAGGAGAAAAAATGTGTGGGTCAAGAAGCTAGGGCAAAGAAACATAGGACATGCTATAAGTATATTAAAGGAGGCCTTTTTACAGCAGTTAGTCATAATGGACAGCCTCGCAAAACTTGTAAGCACCAATAGGTTTGGAAGAAAAGGAACTGGAAGCATTAGTTGATACCAGGACCAGTAATGGCTACATTAGGCAGAAATTTTTTAGTATTTTAGTAAAGGAAAAACCTTAGTTGAAGAGGAAGTTGCGTACTGAGAAGGAAAAAATGTGCATTGCTGATAGACACTTTTTCTGGAAATTTATCTTAGGTTGCTAGTGCAGGTATTAAATTGAATGTTAAAATTTATTTTGATAGTCATATTTCAACTGGTATCATACATAGGCATTAGAGGTATGTATTATGTTTGCTTATTCTAAAAATGTAACTAATATTTCTAGTTTTTTTGATAGGTTAACATAAAGTTTAATGCACATTTTTGAAGTCAATACTTTTTTTTAATTTTAATATTCAAACAGTATTGGTATTGTAATTTAATTCTAGAATAATTTGTAACTGAGAATATTTCTCTAGTGCTGCATAAAGGTTAGGAAATCCCACATGTGCACAGGCAGTGGTTTAGTTGTGAAATCAGTCTCTATGAATTTGGCTGGCTAGAAAACCCAGCAGAGCAATATAGAAGAATGTTGGCAGTAAATTATTTCTTTAGACAACCAGAATGAACCATGATGAGTAAAATTTTACTCTATAAACTCAAAGAACATTGGTTGTATTTACTAGCCTTGTGAAGCTGACCTTGAAAAGAGTATGGTGCTGTGATTAATAGGTTGAAATATGTGAAAAGCCTCAGCAAAGGTAGTCACATTGTCTTACCAGTTTGTTGCTTGATGTTGCTTGTGGTGGCTCAACAAATAATATAAAAGAGAGTATCGAGACGGACAATTTAATGCCTACTGGTAGAGAGAGGCCAGGCCACACATAACCTTTTCAGACTTTTTATCTACAAATTTTGTGACTCCAGGCATGGGGTAAGGCAAAGGGCAATGGTCGTCATCCCACAGAGGCAAGATGCCTCTGCCAGTACCTTGTTGAAAACTTCCACTAGGGATAGATAAATCACGTCCGTTACTTTTAATATTTTCCTTGGCATGGTTAAAAATTAATATTTGTTTTCAAGTGACAAAAAGTATTGGTGTTTCTGTATTTTATAAACAACTGAATGAAACAGTGATTTAGTATGCATTTTTTACGATTGCCAAAGAATAAAATTCATAAAATTTTAATAAGTCTTTTTTTAAAATCAGAAACTCATTCTAACGTTCACTTGTGGAGAGAAATTAACTTCAAAATTGAAATAATGGATATTCTGTTTACAGTATTCAATATACAAGTGATATTTTTTTTATTATGTTGGGTTGCATCTGGCCGACCTGACTTGACATCTAAGAAGCAACCAAGAAATAAAACACAAGAGTTAATGAAGAATTTTACTAAGTAATTACAGCCAATATAGGTAAATGATCAGAAATGCCTTACAAGATAGATGTGATCGATGAGAAATTGGTAAATTGTATGCCCTACCAGTATTCTCCAAACAAAATGGGGGCTTTCAGGGAAATAGTATCGGAATTTAGAGGAAGTAGCTTTTAAATCCCAGTATGTGTCGCAAGATTTTCTGAACAAAAATGCTGGGAAATTTAGACTGGTTTTGGAATACCTAAGCCTTGACAATAAGATTCGGTTGGATACTTTTCCCATGCCAAAGATGGAAGTAGTTTTACAATATCTAAGGCAAGCAAAAAACTTTATGGGACTGTACCTGAATGCTACATTTCACTTACCTGTGCGAGCTCCCAAAAGTAAAAATCACACAGGTTTTGTTACCACATAGTACCACTATGAATGGGGTAGGGTGCATTTGGGGTGAATTTTGGGGCTCAATGTTTGTAAATGGTGTAATAGTTTATATACTTTCTAAATAAAATTTCAGTGTACTTCACTAATTTATGAAGAACAAAACAAACATGGTAAACTATTCTTCGAAAAACTAAGAGATCCTGGATTTACAGTTTATCAAGCATTGTTAGGTACTTCAGGAAATAAAGTTTTTAAGATTTATTATTTCTGAGGGGAAAATGGTGATGAACAAACAGAAGATAGTGAATTTTCCCAAATCTAAAAATATAAATATGAAGTCCAATTCCTAGGCATGTTTGAATATTTCTGTGTTTCATTAAGGATAATGCATTGATGTGTGGACTGTTCAACAAATTTAAAAAAGATTTATGATTCAAATGGGGAGAGAAACAAAGAAAGGCCTTTTGACATCTTAAGTAAACCATAACCCACATTCCTCTGCTAGCCTTACTGGATTTTGAAGAGAAATCTATAGTTCAGGTAAATGGTTTTTTCATTGGTTTTGTTTCTTTTTTATATCCCCGTGCACACCCTAGTACCATCTATATGAGGTGTTGGTGTGCATTCACAACTGAAATAAATAAATAATAAATAAATGTACCCATTTAGGCCTTGGATGCAGTACTACTGCAAGAATTTGACTGAAGCTTGCAACCAATTATATTTGATGGTAGAACCCTCAACAAAATTGAACAGTGTAGTGCATCTGAAAAGAATATGTTGGCTTGCATTTTTGCAGTAGAGGGTTTCAAAAGATTTTTTTGGAACACGACTCTTTCGAACTATTGAACCAACAATTAGGCGCTCACATGGTTATTTTCTCACCCTGGATTGTGCAGCACATACAGTTTAAGTACTAAAGATTGATGTCGACCGGGGCTTCGCCCCATAAGCCTGGTTGGGCTAAACTCCCTTCTTTGACCTAGTAAGTAGTCGTGTGTTTTCAAACAACGCGCCACGAACTACTGGAAGACGGCATTTTAAGCTCAGTGCTTCTTCAGTATACCAACAGCGCCATAGTGGACCGGAACTGAACTAACTTTGATCCTGTATGAACTGTATGTTCACATGTAGCTAAGTAATAAGAGGGCATGTCATTTTATGTTAGTATTTTAAGAGTGCTTTTCTTGTTCATCCGCGGCACATAACTAAACTAGTGTAATGGTTCTGTGGAAGATCACATGTTGCCTGTGGGAGTGCGCCCAAGAGACTGCAACTAGCAACGGTCGAGGTGAGACGCATACACACCTCGGGGACTTCACTCATTTGCATCGCCGAGCTGTACTTACATCTGTTAACGTAATTCAATCTGAATCAATTTAATATTATCCTCGGGACTCGGCTCGGCCGGCAGACTGTTCAATTCAGTATTTTTCCCTTAGCAGGACTTTGCCAGACAGCTAAGCGCTATCATCTTGTGTGACCACCGTGTGGTCCGGCTCTCGCCTAGCTCAGTTGGTGCTTTGGGTACTGTGTAACCTGATGTTGAAGTATGATAAAAAAACTGTACTGAGTTCACCGTGTTATTTACTGACCCTGTACCAGCTCTCCCAGGTATCAAGTATGTGGGACGCCTTTAAGAGACCACTGGAATGTGCAACCATCTTCGTCATGTGTAAGCGTTCCCGACGCTGAGAACGGGCCAGGTCTGTGAGATAATTGGAGGCTAGGAGGGACCGAATCTCGTTCCCTACATAGGCGACGTCGCGCCCTGAGACGAGTCTCTGCAAGGTCCGTGTGCCCTTATCATACGGTGGTGCCCAAATTCACGACCGTTGACAATTTACACCCTCCGGAACCACAAAAAATGGCTCACAAGATTGTGGGGCGAGATAGATAAGCTACTGTAATTGCCAGACCTGTACGAGTGAGTGGTGAGTTGTGTGGTTGTGCGACAGAACGAGAACAACACGAGTGTGGCCCATGTGATCGACCGGCATGGAATTAGGTACTGTGTTACATATACGAGTTTGCAACCATGCCTGAGTTCATGGGACTTCTATTAGACTCAAGTGCTTCTCTGGACCTGAGTGAGATGTACTGTGCAAAGTATACACGGTAATGACACGTGGTCAGACTCATAGGGACTATGTGGGCAGACTCATAGGGGCCACGTGGTCAGACACGTGTATGTGTCTTGAACCGGGCAAAGTAACACCGTTCGCGGCTGAATTTTGAAATGTACTGAACCTAGCTGTACTAGAAAGGCAAGTGACAGGGGATGGTACATAAACTGCCGAGCTTTACACATCTGTTGTGGGTTAACGAAGCGGAGTCCGCCTCATTCCAGGAGTATTGGTACACCTGTAGCAAGTGTAGGGCCGTAAAATCAAAGGCGAGCGACGCGCGCGGCCGGGATCCCACAAACATCAGGGCCCCGACAACAGCCATGGCAGACATTAGAATGACTCCAGTAGGACACGTAGACTTACCTGAGTGCACTGGGAGGACGAGCGATGACCCGGGGTAGTTCCTGCAGGTCTGCCGGGAGCGACTGGGTCGGTATGGAGTACCGGACCTTGAGTGATCAGAGCGTGTAGGCGGAGTATTGAGAGGTGACGCAAAGATGTGATGGGACATCGTGCACGAGTTTGACATGGCGTGGGAAGAATTTTCCAGACAGTTCGAGTCCCGGTTTGCGGACGTCAGGTCAAAAATGAGAGTGCGCTCGGAGCTGTACTGTCTTAAACAGGGCAAGCTGAGACTACAGAGGCGTTTATCGTGAAGAAAATCCGGATGTATAAGTGACTGTTTCCAACGAGCAAGCCGAAAAAATTGCTAGAACACATGTTTGAACAGATGCTTCCCGAAATACCTACGCTGTGTGACGCACCAGTCAGCTGAGGAGTTCATCCAGTACGCTCACGCTGTGCAGCAGGACCAAGACCACCACTACAAATTCCACCCAGAGCGAGACAGTGACGGCGGCCGAAAAGAATGCACTCGAGCGGTAAGTTACGCCCCGCAAAAACAGACCCGGCAAGCCGGACCAGGGAGACTGTTCACCACCTGCTTGGCTGAGATGTGCCATTGGCAGGGGCCAACCACCTTGGTGCCACATGTCCAAAAGGCATACTATACTGGCACCAGGATTGCCTTGTGTGGAACAACTTACGACCAGAATTTGTGGGCGCGCTGTCAAGGCCCTTGTTGACACAGCGGCCAGTCACAGTTGCATCGCGGTGAGACTCGTCGTGCCATCACAGTTCGAGCCCCGGCCGGGCCGACTCCAGCTGGCCACCTCGGGAGACGCCTGCCACACGCAGGGTGTCGCAACACTGCACGTGGATGTGCAGGACCAGTGATCGACCATGACTGCCTTGGTGGTCGACAACTTGCGGGACGACGTCATCCTGGGGGTGCCATGGCTGCACGAACGGATGCCAATATCGAGTTACGAGCTGGATGTGTGCATGTCGGCACCCAGGGCCATTGCATTGGATAATACCTTGGACACTCACCGCCCGTAGCTCAGGGTAAGGTCAGTCTCGATGAGTTCAAACTTGGAGTTCCTCATGAGCTCCGTGCAACGATCCAGAGTGAAATTGACCAAAAGTGTATTCTGTTTGCCGTTAAAACATACCACAATAACTGAGCTTGCCATCCCAACCCATCCTCACGAACCCACGTTCATACCCCCCCGAAGTTACGGACATACAGAGAGACAGACCATCCTAGACCAAGTCCAGGAAATGTTGCGTGATGGCATCATCGAACCTAGGGAGAGTCCCTACAACTTTAAGGTCGTCGTACTGCGGAGAAAAAGGACGGGAAGTAAAGTTTATGCATAAACTTAAAACCGAAAAATAAAGTCACAGTAAATGCCTCCCCCCTTCCACCCCCCCCCCCCCCCCTTTTGGAACATGGCTGACACACTGGCCGGACTAGGGTATGCAAAAATATTTTTTCGCTCGATTTAAAGTCAGCGTACTGGCCGGTGCCTGTACGGCCCGAAAACCGTCAAAAACAAGCCTTCACGACTTCGGACGGGCGTTGGTTTCAATTCTGGGCCGTGCCATTTAGTCTCCAGGATGCCCCCGCGACATTTCAGAGCTTGATGATGTGAGTCCTAGATAACTGTTCCGAGAAATTTGCGGCTGCATACCTGGATGATATCATAATATGGTCTCAGACGTGGAAGGAACACACGCACCACCTAGCACTAGTTCTGGAGTGCCTCGCCATGCATGACCACACGTGCAATCGCGAGAAATGCCACCAGAGAACCACGGAATTGGATTTCCTCGGACTAGTTGTTAATGCTGAGGGGAACAGGCTGACTGACAAGCAGCTAGGGGTCATTATCAACAAAGACCCGCCGCCCACGCGGAAACAGCTTCAGCGGTTCCTGGGACTGGAAAATTGGTTACGCGCGTTTATCCCGGAATTCTTGGTAGTGGCGGCACCTTTGACAGAACAGCTGTCCCGGAAAAGGCCCTTCCGGTGGACCATAGATGCGCAGTGCGCCTTTGGTGAGTTGAGACGCCGATTCCAGCGATGCCCCCTGCTAGCCCGGCTGGACCCAAACAGACAGCTGATAGTTAAGATGGATGCGAGTCAAGAAGGCATAGGCGCCATCCTATTGCAGCTGGGCGACAACAATGAGCCTAGGATCACAGTGCTGGTGCGAAGTTTGGCGACTTGGAGCGGAGGTACAGTATGAATGTGTGCGAATGCCTAGGCATGGTGTGGGCCGTTACACAATACCGACCTCACCTAGAGGGACAACAGTCCGTGTTGAGGACAGACAGTAAGTGTTTTAATTGGCTGGCGACCATGCAGGGATGACGGTCCAAACTTACACGTTGGGTCATGTTACTCCAGGCACAAGACTTTGTCATAGACCACGTACCAGGAAAGCAGAAGGAGCTAGCAGACGAATTTTTCCCGGAACCCTGACGACACAAAAACTGCGCATGAAGATTTTGAGTGAGAGGAGTTGTTACCACCTACTAGTGGATGTGGCACCACCAATACATAGGTATATACACCGAGCGCAACTCTGTGTGCAATCAACCCTGTCAACTGGCCCACTCACCCTACAGGTGCCGAAATGGATGATCTTGATGAATACTTGCGAGCTGTTCAACTCACGGACGCAGCCACACATGAGCTTGTACGCTGCTGTGGCGAAGGGGCATGCGAGGGCTACCGGACGGAAGATGGGTGTTTACAAGCACGACCCGTGGGGAGTGACGGACCATGGCACAATTTTGCACCCAGTGTGACGTGGCACAAAATTTTCAACATGCTGCACGTAAACAAGCTCACTGGGCATCCAGGTATACCAGACCACGCATGACATCTGCAAACTGTTCTACTGGCCAGGGGTGAACAAATACATCAGAAACAAAGTACGTAGCTGTAGACACTGTCAGCAGTGCAAGACTCGTCGGTCGGACGGGAGCACACAGCAAGTACCGAGACGGCCTACATAATCTTTTCACACAGTCGCACTAGACCTGATGGACCTATACCAATGATCCACAAGGGGAAGAGGTTTCTATTGGTTGTGACAGACTGCTACACATGCTCGGTGGAGGTGTTCCCACTGACTAATGCCCAAGCAGGCACGCTTGTGCGGGTATTGGAAGCAGAGTTTTTCTCGAGGTGGGGGTATCACCGGGTTAATTTACCTGGCAATGCCACAGTTTTCCGGACGCAAATGGACCCAGCTGTGCGAGAAGTGACGGGTTCGGCTACATACTACACCTGTGTACCACCCCCATGCCAAACCTAATGAGAGACGCAAGCAGGAAATCAAAGTCCAATTGCCTTTGAGACTCTCGGACAACCCCAAGCAATGGGATGCACACATATTGGAAATACTGTACTGTATCAGGCGGAGGGTAAATGCAGCGATGGGCGAGATACCAGCGACGCTGGTTCAGGGGCGTTACCTCTCCTTGCCCTGCCAATACCACGTACAACAACGCCAACATTCGGAAGCGGAGGTGAAAGATCCAGAGAGACGACTAAGATGGTTAGCGGAGACCCACGACGCAGCGTATCATGCGCAACGTACACCAGAAACGACACACCCACCATCGAAGTTAACACTTGAACAACTCATGTATGCACAGCTACACCCGCTCTCGGCAGGAATCTGCAAGTTCTGTGCAGGATTACCTCCAAAGTATACTGGCTCTGTGTCTGTGATACGAGCCGATACCACTGTGGTCGTAATAAATCTGCCCTCGGCCCGTGCAGCCGAGGAGACAAAATTTCTAGGATTCCCAGAGACGGGAGAAAAGTCTACGTCTTAAGATATAATCACGGAAATCCGACCGAGATGGCTGTTCCAGGACATATCAAATGAGAACATATCCTTTCACGGATTTGGCGGCTACGCCGATGGGGAACTCAACAGTCGGAGTGTCAGCCCTTTTCCATTGATAGAGGAGCCAAGCGATGAGGAAGAGAGACCTGGGTCACTAGACGAACCACTGGGGCCACTCCATTACTCGCTATAGGGTTTGACATTTTGCGTGATCGTCAAGGAACTGCAAGAGACACGGATAACGTGGGGGATGACACACTGATACCTGCGCCCCGATACAACCTCAAACACTGCAAAGAATCCGTGGAGCCTAGCTATTGCAACATAACAAGTCAGGATCAGGGTCACACTACAGAAACAGACACGCCCACTTCACCAAACGAAGGTAGCATCGTCAAACAAGTCTACTTCAGCGAGGGGGTCATTGACGTCAACCGTGGCTTCGCCCCACAAGCCTGGTTGGGCATCAGTGCTTCGGTACAACAATGGCACAATAGCGGACCGGAACTGAACTAACCTGGATCCTGTTTATATGTTAGTTTAGTAATAACAGTATGTTTGCATGTAGCTAAGTAACGAGAAGGCATGTCATTTTATGTTAGTATTTTAAGAGCGCTTTTCTTGTTCATCCGCGGCACATAACTAAACTAGTGTAATGGTTCTGTGGAAGATGACATGTTGCCTGTGGGAGTGCGCCCAAGAGACTGCAACTAGCAACGGTCGAGGTGAGACGCATACACACCTCGGGGACTTCACTCATTTGCATCGCCGAGCTGTACTTACATCTGTTAACGTAATTCAATCTGAATCAATTTAATATTATCCTCGGGACTCGGCTCGGCCGGCAGACTGTTCAATTCAGTATTTTTCCCTTAGCAGGACTTTGCCAGACAGCTAAGCGCTATCATCTTGTGCGACCACCGCGTGGTTTGGCTCTCGCCTAGCTCAGTTGGTGCAGTGGGTACTGTGTAACCTGACGAAGTATGATAAAAAAAAACTGTACTGAGTTCACCGTGTTATTTACTGACCATGTACCAGCTCTCCCAGGTATCAGGCATGTGGGACGCCTTTAAGAGACCACTGGAGTGTGCAACCATCTTCGTCATGTGTAAGCGTTCCTGACGCTGAGAGCGGGCCAGGTCTGTGAGATAATTGGAGGCTAGGAGGGACCGAATCTTGTTTCCCACATGGACTAAGTCGTGCCCTGAGACGAGACACTGCTGGATACGTGTGCCCTTATCATACGGTGGCTCTCAAATTCACGACCGTTGATGATTCTCATCCTCCGGAACCACGACAAGATGTAATGGGAAAAGACAATGTTGTGGCTGACAATTTATCCACAATGTTTGACCCTCGGGATTATTACAGATGGAGAACAATTGAGGATGACTTACCGGTAGAAATGTGAAATGTTTTGCAAGTTTTCCTGGGAGCATACAAGACCATGCGAAATTGGCAAGCGAAGGATCATGTTGTACAGGATCTCAGGGCAAATGTAGAAAAAGGTAAAAGTAAAGATTATATACTAAAAGAAATATGTTTGATGTAACAGATGTTTAAAAAAAAGATTATATGTACCATCAGGCTAAAAATAAAAGTTGCTCTAATATGCCATAAGTAAGGCATGTGGAAAACAAAACTTTGAAGACAATCTCTTTTAATTGTTTGTGTAAAGACTGGCGAATATGTGGAGGATTTTGTAAAGCATTATAAAGTTTGCCAGTATGCGAAACAACCACTTATTAATAGTGTTGGAAAATATTCAGTAGTCTTGCTCCAAAGATCCTGTGACAGTGTGTTCAATAATATTTTTTCCCCCCTATCGCTGCCGCTTTGGGGTTATAACTGTTTAATTAATCTAATTGATTGTTTTACCAAGTCTCTTTGAAAGATATGACCAGTAATGAATTTATTACTGTCCTTACAAGAAGTATTTCATAAGTTTTTAGAGCATTTAATATAAAACAACACACCTTTACGGTCCATGCCCCAATGTACATAAAATATTTCATAAGAAATTTAAAACTCCATCACAATACGGCGAGACTTCGTTCAGCAGCGGCCGCGACATCATTGATGACAGACGTCTCTGTGCACACTACTCAAAACTCCTATAGTGTCATGACCGCGTTTACTTATCTTGTTCTTCCCGGTAACTGACAGTTCTGATTGTTAACCATCATTGACACGTCACTTCTCGTACAACCCGAATTTCAGGGATTCTGTAAGTCCCTCGAATCAGAGAATTAAATCTTCTTTGAGTTAGCTCAGGACCCCTGTAACATTTTCAGGCCTCCAAAAAAAAAAATCCATTGGAATCTCACAGTTGTGCCGCAAATATGAAATACTTGGCACAAATTCATTTTTTTTACCTAAATTCCCTAATATAAACTTTGTTGGCCCCATGTTGAGCCTGATCAAATTTTTCCTACTAGAGACCCACTAACCTCTCCCAGCACTGCAACAAAAAGCCTGGTGTGACTTCGCCAGGCAAGTATTACAATCATTTTTCTTCCTGCCTCGGGCCACAAACGCGACCAGTTACAATGTTCGATATCGTGACCGAGAGTGCTTATCTCAGCGCCCTCTTCCCAGAGCTCAGCTTAGGTTAGCAGCTCCAGTCATGCCCCATTATAATGTTCCAGGGCTGTCAGGCACATATAGATGCTCTCCCTAACACTTTTCTCACAAGTCAGCAGGTCCCCCCTCCATATTTTCCATGAAACTCAGCCAGGGCACTGACCGGGTCTTTAACCTCCGCTCCTGGCGAGTCTAAATCAAGCGCTTCTCGCTGGCCGGTGAAAGTTCGGCCTTTGCCATCACGCTGCGAAAATGACAACCACTAAACTTAAGTTCCGCGAACTCTAGCGGCCGCTACCACACCTCTCTTTATTTCCCTTTTAGCCTGACAGAGAGCAATCCAGTTGGTCCCATAAGGGCCAGGCTTAGGCTAGGCCCTCTTGTGGGACATTTGTGAATGAACCCCGAGTCTGTTTCGCCTGTGCCTCGATGGAGCACTGCCTTACGGAGCGTGAGTGACCTCCAATGCCCCTTACGTTGGCCTACCACCTATCTTTGTAATTTTTTCTTTTGGTCGGCTGAGCGAGCCCCCCGTGCACCTCCTCCAGCCAATCAGAGGCCAGTTCCCCCCCTTCCTGGGCCTCTGGGCCCCTAACACAAGTATTTAACAAGATGCAATCCTTTTAATTGATTGATTCGTCCCTTTATCATCACCAAGGTCGCTTCTCTCGGGTGCTTCTCACCCACACTTCTTCGTGAAGCTGTGTCGAAGCAACTAACTTAAGGGATGTATTCCCATGTAGTCCTGGAGTGATCCCTATTTTTATTTTATTTTCTAGATTGCTAGTACGTTTTAGTTCGAATTACTAAAAGTAATCTTGTAGCTTGACTCATGCATGGCTACTGCGAGCGCTAGTGAAAGATTTTCATCATTCCAACCCCAGAATGGTAAGTGGAAAATTCAACACCCTTTTGCCTATGTTGGCTTCCTACTTAACTTTTGCCTTGACTTATCGATTCCTTTTGCTTCTTGTCAAATTAATTTCTTTTCTTGACCACTGGATCTCTTTATTTTTGGTTCCAGTGGGGTCCACAAAATGGTGCAAGAGTTCAGGTTTTTCTCCGGCTCAAGCCCATGACAAAATTAAACTAAATTTGCACCCTTCCCTCTGGAATGGACATGAGTTCTACGCGTCTCTCCCACTTCTAGTCATCGCAAGTGAACATTCAACGATCAGATATTGTTAAATCAGAATATACATAGTCCCGCACTGGTTGGGCTAACAAATGTTTAACCTCAAACTACCTATGGTAGTTTAATTATTTATGTTAGTTTTTGTGAAAGCTTGATTATGTTAAAGGAAAATGATAGATTTATATTCTGGTAAAATCAATAATTTGTTTGTAATTGATAAGTTCTGATGGCCAGGGCCCCAATTAACTTTGATCTGTATAGGGTAAAGCATCCTATTGTTGGCACAGTACCATTTATTGGCACTCTTTAATTCATTTTGAAGTAATAAGCTTTGCAGTGTGCTGGCTGCACTGTTTCCTGTTTTTTCAGTGATGCCAACCTTTTGTTAATTACTATCGACAGTTTCCACCACAAAACATTGTTAGTTAAATGGCCGCTGTGCTGACAGTCAATTGCTGCACATGAAGCTACTAATTAACGATTTTTCTTAAAGGTAAGTTAAGAATAGTATATTCATTGAGTAGAATCATATAAGAAACATGGTTGATAAGAAACTTGATGTTTGGCTTTTGTGTGAATGTATACTATGGCAGTTATTTGTCAAGTAAATGAAACTCATAACCTCAAAAGTGTGGTTTTTGTAGGTATGCCAATTACTGGTACACAAATTTGCTTCATTTCCTTTTATTGGCACTGGTGCCCATAACTGGATTATTTGTATTATTAAAAAATATAAATGTTTTCGTATGCCAAATGGTTTCTTATTTGCCACTGAGCACAAAGCTGTATAGTTTTTTTTTTTTTTTTTTTTTTTAGAAATGAGTGTAACCAGTTATTGGCATGCATGCCAATAACTGAAAAATATTGGTGCCATTTTCTGGATACGGTGCCAATTACTGCAGAAAAACCATGCCAATAATTGGGACTAATTCTAGCAATGTATACTGTCATTTGTATATTCTCGGCTTTAGGAAAAGTATGCCCTCCTATGATTATATATCCTCTGCAACGAATCCCACAGGATATAGTAGCTAAGGTTCCCGAAAATTGGGGTATTGGTCGCAGTGACAATGGATGGATGAAGTCTGAGGTTTTGTTTGAATTTATTGAGAATGTTTTCTACCCTTATCATGTAGAAAAAAATTTTCAGCTACCGGTTGTGTTGTTTGTAGATGGACATAACACACCTTACTTATCATTTGAGTCAGTTGTGCAAGGAGCTGAAAATCGTAGTTGTGGCTCTTTACCCCAATTCTACAAGAATTCTGCAGCCAGCTGATGTATCAGTATTCCGACCAGTGAAGAACAAATTGAAGGATGCAGTTCTGGAATGGCGAGAAAAAAATCCTAATAAAGCAGTTACAAAACAGGATTTTGCTTCCATACTTGACAGTCTGTAGAAAAACATTGATTTGGAGCAAACTGTTCAGAATGGCTTCCGAGCAACGGGTCTCTATCCTTGGGTTGCAAATGCAGTAGATTTCTCAAAGTGCATTTGAAAGAAGATTCGCAGACCATAAAATATTGCTACAAATCCAGAAGTAGCCTTACAACCACTTAAATATGTAGACTTTTGCAGAATAGTGGGAGATAGGCGAATTGAGACTTTTAAATGCATGAAAGATGTTGAAGTTGATGATGCAAGTGAAGACCTTTCTGTTCTTTTCAAAATTTGGCAACACTTTCAGAAAGAACCAGAAAAACCACATGAAGACAGAGATATGCAGGTTGATGATTCAAGTGAACAGAGTACAATGCTAGAGAATATTGTGGAGAAAGCTTTGCCAGAGGTGGATGCTGTTCCTAGAAATGTGGTGCACGAAGTTAGTGAAAATAACACAGTGGAAAATAATTTTGAAGGTAATTTGGCATGGGCAGTAAATGATAGACCTAGTTGTACTGAGCAAGAATTAGACAAGCGTAACTTTGGACAAAGCGTAAATGAGATTTTTAGGATTGAACAAGATGGAAGGATTAATGAAATGAATATGGAAGAAGAGAATACGTGTCATGTGGAGCAAGATGATAATATTGTTAGAAGCAGCATAGGCCTAGTTACACCATCAAAGGAAAATCCAATGAATGAGATCCTGGCATGGCCTGAAACTCCGAAGAGAAAAGGGAAGAGGAATGTTGAAAGAATTCCATTTGTCCTTACTTCAAGTAGGTGGAAAAAAGTCCATGATGAGAAAGAAAAGGTTAAAGAGGATGCTCTAAGACAGAAAGAAAAAAGAAAAGAAGACAGAGAAAAATATAGACTCTTAAAACAAGCATCACTGAAAAACCAAAGGAACAGTAGGCCCAGTAAACGAACTGTAGAAGAGCATTCTACAGACAATGCCAAAAGGGCAAATACATCAGTTTCTTACAGCATCCTTAATGAAGACATACCTGAAATATCAACTAGGCCTACCAACAATACTCTTAAGAGAATGTGCTACAAATACACACGTACAATAGGAAATTCTAGGAAAGGGCTGGAATGTAGTAAATGCAAGAAGATTTACCATGAAACATGTATACCCAAGGAACACAAAATTCACCTTCCAGATGATTCCTACGACGAACGTTTTATGTGTCATGATTGTTTTCAAGTTGAAGATGATTTTGACATTTCTGATGAAAATGAAGACTCTAAGTTTTAAAACCTGACTTTTGTTAGTTAAGCACTAAGATATTGAAACCATTAGATCCAGATATCATTAACGAATGAAATGTTGATGTATAGTGTTATTTTTTTAATTGTAGGAACTTCTAAAAGTTTAATAATTATTAATTGCAAAAGGGTCTGTACAGTGTAGTGCTACGAAACAATTTTTTTAAAAATATTGACTATGGTGCCAATAATAGGATTGTTGACTGCCAATAACTGAGTGATTTATGCCGACAACTGGTGTTTTTGACAGTGTTTTACTTAAAAATAAATTTGTTTTGTTTTATGTATTTATGCTACAATGTCTATAGTGCAAGATGTTCTTACAATAGTAATGCCATTATTAAAAAAAAATTAAAGTAAACTAGGAAAGCAAAGTTTAAAAAACTGCATTTTGCGTTAAAATCATGCTTAAAGTGCCAATAACTGGGTGTTTTACCCTATTCTTGTGATTCCTGAATCTATCAAAAGAAAATAATGAAAACCATAAAGGGTAAGCTTTAAGCAAACATCTACGTTTTACTTATTTCTTCAAATATGATCCATTTTCTACTCCCTATTGAGAGAAGTAAGTTTCATTTTTTAATGTTTCTCCCTTGTGTACCTCTGAGTATACTGTAGTGTCTTTCGCCCACTTAAAGCAGCTTCCAGGGCTTTTAAAACAAAATTAATATAAAGCTTTCTTTAACTAAAAAAAGGGCAGTAACAGATGGTAGCAGAGCATGGCTTGTTTATAAGCATACCCTAGTGTTATAGTACTACCAAAAAAAAATTAATTTTAAAACCAAAAAGTAATGTTTAATCTCTATGTAAACTGTAAACTGGCAGATAGTATTTACCTAGTTATAAAAAATTTTATTCCTTAAAATTTTCCACTTAACAAAGAAAAAATATGTATGTCAGCTTTGCATATTGATTACGCGTTTTCTTCCCCAAACAGTAGGCGTTATAAATGTTTATGCAATCCACTCCCGGCCTATGTGGATGTTGACATTTTAAGATCAGAAGACAAAATTTAGTTCAGTCTTTCGCTGGTCGTCGCTTGACTTGGGTGCAGGCCAGCCACTCACAGCTGCCACGACACATGTCATAACATGCATGTCTTTGTCCCCCCCTCCTCCACGACTCTGACCACCGAGCCGGCAGACAACCCCCTGCTATCGCCCGCGCATGATAACACGTGGCAACACCCCCTCTCCAGGCTATCAGCTCCGCGGTCATTGCACTTTCATTTTCTGCGCGAGTGAAACCAATTATAAGTAATCATCTGACTGATTGTGGCAAGTCAGGGTGCGACCAACTCCCTAAAATTCTTTATAAGAGCAGGCTAATAGAATAATTTAAATTAAGAGTGTTCTTGCATATGCATAGTTTAAAGTTAAGTATAGCTTTAATACCTCGTATATTCTGATAAGTCTAGCTGTTGGGAAAGTTTTACTAGTACAGTTAAAAGTATATATACTTTACAACAACATGATTACTCCAGAATACCTTTTAAAAGATGAGTTAATGTACGAACTCTCTTTTCATGGGCTACCTATCTCAAATGATGTCTAGACACTGAGGAAACGACTCAGAGCTGCCTGTGATGAGCAAATGGTGCCATCAGTGGCAAACTTGACATTAGATCCTTTATGCAAATTTAACATAGTTTGTAGTAAATTCCAAGACATTGTCACCTACGCGAATAGCTTGCACACAGACACACATAAAGCAAACTTTCTATGCATGTTAACACGACTTGCTTATGTGATCACAAGGTTTACCACTCTCGTCATCTTTTCCACCAACAAATTGAATGGTGTTTACAGGCTTGAAATTGAAAAATGCCTGATGCAAATTCACGTATCGGCTGAGAGCGAAGCTAAACACAATGCAGCGGGCACATCTTAAACCTCCAGACTAGACCTCCAGTGCCCAGGAATATCTCTACCACAAACATGATACCAGTAGACCAATCAAGGCCATCATATCCTTCCATTTAAAAGCAGACCTTCAGGCCATCTGATATAAACCTGGCATCTCACATACAAATATCACCAGCTCTTCAGTCTTCATCACCCCTACTAATTTCCCTCCCTTCCTTCCAATTCCTAGTATTAGCCATAATTTTTCTTCCCGCCTCAAGCCACGAACGTGACCAGTAACAGTGTCCGACTTCGTGACCGAGAGTGCTTTTCTCAGCGTCCTTCCAGGGAAGCCCTCTTCCCAGAGCTCAGCTTAGTTAAGAATTCCCGTCATGCCCCATTCTAATGTTCCAGGGCTGCTGGCCCATATAGGCACTCACCCTAATAATTTTCTCATGAGCCAGCAGATCCACCCTTCCACATTTTCCACGAACCTCAGCCAGGGCACTGACCGGGTCTTTAATCTCCGCTCCCGTGAAGCAAAACAAGCGGAGATGTAGGGACAATCATCACACGTCAAGCAGCAAGGTGGAACACAGCTTGGAAATGAACAGGACTTACAGTCAATCTGCAGCATAGATGTCAGAGATAATCTTTGAAAGATGTCATCATTTAAAGGCCTATTGACCAGGGAAACTTCAATGTTTAGTTTTACCTGCACATTATTTTTCTGCTTCACATTGTATTTAATGAATGTATGACTCGGATTCTTTTAACAGGTCACCAAATCTATGTCCGTATAGGGTTTAACGTCACAAAGAAACTTGACAAACATATAGGAAATGCATTACGAACTGTAGATTCCTTTTTTTTAACCCTAAAATCACAAAAATCTATAAAAAATAAAAATGTGTTTTCCCAGGCAAAACACATTTAACCTATCTACTTACCACTGCCAGTGTAACACCCTCTGTCCTGACGGCGACTGATGCTCTGTTTCCTCCACAAGAAAACAATGTATTTTATGAGACTATGCCCTCGTGATGTCCTGCCTTCGTTTCCCGAGTAGATAATTCACTTCGATTTTACCTATGAACAAAATAAAATAGTGTATTAAAAGAAATGGAGTCTCCGTAGTGACCCACAAATATGAACTGAAAGCAATACGCATTTCCTGCCAGACAGCGTTCAAAACTTCATAAGAATGAGTTTTACCATTATAAACCGATAAAGTCTCTGATCACCTCGTTTGTGCAAACAGTTAGGTGAAGTTCGAAGTTTCAATTAAGAAGGGAGAACAAAGATGTCCAGACCAAAAACCTATGCTTTATGGTAAAATTCCAAAGAATTTTATCAAAGATGTAAATTAAATGGCTTATAACATGTTCATAAACTAACACCTAACAATAATAAATACACCACTTGTAAATACAAAGACACTTGAAACTAGTAACCGCAATCAAGAGGTAAATTATGAAAAAAAAATTATGCCTCTATTTAAAGAATACATCATAATTTAAACTGTCAAAGTTCCCACTTTGAATTTTTATAAGGTGACAGCGTATATAAAACATGATTGTTTGTATCTAAAGAAAAACACTTGCAACTGATGCATCTTCTTAAGAGAGTAAGTAGAATTACAGAAAAACCCTTCTCACATACAAAAATGAGCTCCTACTGATGCATTCTGCACTTTTTTCAGTCCTGATCTAGCAAAAATTTATTTTCCTACTAAGCGACAAAAGACAATATCTTAGCAAACTTTGTAATGAAATGAAGCTTTCTGTATTGCACAGATCTCAGAAATGTGTTTAGGCCCACACTTAACCAACATATATAATACCCCACATAAAACATGACGTAAAAGAAAAAATCATAAGCATAATTTTTTGAAATAAATAAATTTGCTTCACAAGTCATAATGAAACATCCCTGCTCTTCAGAAAATGAGTAATTTTTAACTGTCATAGGTGTTATATTTTATTCAATTAAAATTTTTTTATTTTCTCACAAAATTATTCTCCTGATCACTTCCATATATTCTTATGTTAATTTTTCCCATTCATAACGTTTGCATTAATAGATGTTTCCCGCATATAACATTCAGTGTTTGTGGAAAAAAATAAAATAATAATGTTTATCTTTAAACTATTAAACTCTATTTATCATTATTTAAAAAAAAATTAAGTTTTTCCAAACGATAATGAAATAATTTGTACTGTACAGGACCGTTGAAACCTGTCCCACACACCACATTATGTTACAAGTGAAGTTTACAACAAATCATCTGCTTGCATTCATATAGACTAAAAGGCTGTATAATCTGCAAACTAATTTCCCCATTCGTGACATAACATCTCACGAATGATAAACGCACAAGGCCGTTGAAACCTGTACTACACACCACATGCTGTTAAAAGTGAATATTTTTCCCAATCATCTGCTTGGATTCCTATAGACTGAGAAGCTGTTCCATTTCCTCTATTTGAGTTACACCACTTGACGAATACACAGCAAACCAGATTATCACCAGCCAATATTTGTTGACCTGTTTCCATTTTTTTATTTTTTGCAAGCAGTATGTGCACTTAGTATCATGCTCAGTAAACAATAATTGATAACTCGCAAATAAGGGGTTTTAGTTTGCAATCTTTTTAGGGGTAATTTTAAGGTTATCAAGCATAATAAACATTTAGTGCTGTGAAAAACGGTGCATAATGGCATCTACAAGAAGTGGAGGACCCATTAAAGGGAAGGCATAGTCTTTTAAAGAAAAACTGAAAATAATATCGGAAGTTGATGCGAATCCTTTGATACCACGAGTAAGTGTGGCAAAATAACTCGGGATGCCAAATCATGATAAAGCAGGACAAACTTTAGGCTGCCGGTGTTTCGTCAAAGTGTAAAAAAATTAAGATTGGTATGTACACAAAATGTGACAGATAGTGTGAGGAAGAGCTTGTGGGAACTGGACAATTTTGTGATGCGTAAGAAGTCTGAAAATGTGTTAAAGCAAACAACTCTGACCCAGTATTTTTCAAAATAGTATATGTTAGTAAGTGTTTTTTTTTTTTTGCTAGTGTTGTATTGATAAATTTTATTGTGGTTATTGACATATTCAGTTTAAATATTTATGTTTGCTGATAATAGTATAGAATAACCAACACGCTGACGATAATAATATGTAAGTGTAATTTTTGAGTTAATACAGTATTTCATTTGAGTAAAATTTGTTTTTATGTAGCAACTGAATATGAACTATGTATTTCCCTTTTAAGAAGTTATCCCTGTTAATAAGTTTTTGGCATCCAGTCCCTTGAAAAAGTCTTTACTGTATGTACTCTGAATGATATTCTGTACATTGAGCAAGAAATACTTGCATGACACAAATTACTCTGTATAACTTCTGTGTAGTTTGTGCACTGAACTTAACAAAAATATATTATAGAAGAGTAATATAAAAAACCTGGCAGTACCTAGATGCAAAAATATTTGTGTCAAATTACAAACAAACTATCAAGTATTGCACTTAGGAATATCTTATGATGTGTAACTTCTGTTGTGCCTCATTAACAAAAAAGGTTTTTTTTTTTAATGTTCCACCCTTTTAATACTAATTAAGAAATTGTTATTCTTTCCCTCTTGGAAAATATTGGATATACTTCTTTTTCGTACCTTTGAATGCCAGTTGTATCAAATGCGAAATGGATTGAATATTATTTTCTTGTTATTTCTAGCTATAAATGAAGTTTGCATTATAAGCATTTTCATACTAAAGAAAGCATGTGACATATTATTAGAAGCACCAACAAATATTCCGTATTTTCAGCTGGAATATCCATAGTCCTAAGTCTAATATAAGGAACTAACATGTCACAGATGACACAAATTAAGTGTTGTGGTAACTGCTAACTACATTCGCAGGATTTTTTCGAACAACACCTAGAATGCCCTGAATGTGATGCCCTACAAGAAAATAATACAAAAAACATATTTACCTCTTTCTTCACTACAAAAAATTCCTTAAAAAAATTAAGTAAATTATTTTTTTTACAAAATATTAAAAACCGCTTTCAGCTTAGCAACAAATCAACGAATAATTTTTTTTATAACAGAGATCTCATACTGTAAATACATGGTTGACCAAATCACTAACTTTCATTAATAAAATAGGTGTGGCCATTATTTTTAATATATTATTTATAAAACTAATCTGTAGTAAACTTTTTGACTTGAATGCTGTACACCAGTATATTGAAATTAACAAAAAGGGTCGTGTCTCTTTGCTACACTCTCAGGACAACCATTTTCATGAAAAATGTACTTAAGTATCAGGCTCTAATTGAGTTGCCTAATATGTAGGCAATGGCACAACACACATTATGCTGTGTTTGTGGTGCACTAAGGAGACAGAAATGTAGTGCAATGGTAAAATGAACATTCAACAATATGTTCTGATGTTAAAAAGTTTAGAGAAAATTTACAAACCACTACAACAGTTCACTCAAACTATTTACAAGAACTCTTGGTAACTTCAACCAAGAGTATCGATATATACGTAGCATAGCTGTGAAATTGACTGACTAACGTGCCAGGCTTCACTGGTATGCTGTGTGTCGCCTTGTGTATCCGTTGGACAAGAATCTGAAATCGAACCAGCGATGCATACACTATGAATTTCATGTGACCCAACATAAAAAAAAAAGTGGTTTTTAATATTGTGTGATAGTGCAGGGCCTAACTCAGTACCTTTGCAACAAGCTGAGCAAGCAACAAATGAATGTCAACTTCTCACGCATATTTTCCATAGTGTGTGCAAGTGCAAAATCATGGATATTGAGGAAAATATCTAAAAATTTGGGTAATCTTATTGAGAAATGCCTGAATCATGTCTCCAAACATTGTGGTAGGAACTATGGTCTAAGAAATTTACCACCAACCACATCACACATTCATGTGAAAATTATTAGCTGACGCAAATGTGGAAAGAATGTGGATTTTCATCAGCCCAGATGCTCTTGTTTCGAACACTGACATTATCTTCATACATGAAAGTGGCTTAAACGGTTTTCCTTGCAACAGTTGTACTTACAATGATTTAGAACACTGCAGCCTGGTATATCACTATTGCAGTTTCTTGTGTAGTGAGTGATGCCTGTCAGGCAAATCACATTTAGCGTGTGTGTTGGATTGGTAGCTATGTAATCAACAGACTTGTGTTTGTAGTGTGTTTCTTATGTTGTTCTATGGGATTGTTTTTTTTTGCTTTTGGCCTCTAATAACTTCCGGCTTTTCGTGTAGAAGTATGGCCGAACTGTGTAGTGTCTTGTAATGTGAACGACAATAAAATCGTTCAGCATCTGTAATTTACAACAGGTTATGGGCCCAGGATGCACAAGAATTCGTACATCGCCATGATGAAAGTTACTGTAAAAAGTGCAATGTTTTTTTTTTTTTTTTGTGCTAACTGTACGGCAACCATGTCGGTAAGTGTTTAAAGACTTAAAACGTGCACGAGTTGAGTCGGGATCGCCAGTATGGCAAGTTCAGTTTTGCTGCCGCCGGTCGAGAAGCTTGAAGGCACGAGCAATTATAATACATGGAAATTTCTCCTGGAACTGCATTTAGCTCATGAAGATTTGTGGGATTGTGTCTTCAATAATGAAAGTGATTCAACAAAGGTTGACAAGTAAAGGGATCAAAAGGCTAGAGCGAGGATTTGTTTAATGGTTCAGCCACATTGTCTTATTCATGTGCGCTCATCAAAAACTGCATCAGAAGCTTGGAAAAGCCTGAAATGTGCCTATGAAGACAACGGTCTCACAATGAGACTTGGATTACTGCGGCGGTTTTTTGGAGTAAGGTTAGAAGGGTATCGAAGCATGGTGGAGTATGTGACTGAGGTTATGTCACTTTCACAACAGTTGGCAGACATCAGCTCACCCATCGATGACAAATTTATCGGTGTTATCATGTTGAGTGGTTTTCCACCAGAGTATGACCCTATGGTAATGGCTTTGGAAAGCTCTGGAGCTGAGATAACAAGCGAGTTCATCAAAACCAAGCTTCTCCAAGAAGATGTCAAACGTTCTGTTGGTAGTCTGCAGCACTCCAGTGCGCAGCATTCTTATCCAGTGATAAAAACAGTTCGGCCTTACGATCAGTGAATGGAACGCATGTCAACAAACCAAGCAAGAAGCCTGTGTTTAGATGCTATAATTGCAATGAACCAGGCCACATGGCACGTGATTGCCCCAAGAGGCGACCTGCAGATCAAACATCACATGATTGGACATTATTAACGGCAATGACTGCAAGCGGGGGCGAAGGAGATTGGTATATAGATTCAGGTGCCCGTAACCACATGACAAATTGCAAGGAGTGGTTGGAAAACTATCAAATGATAGTTAACCAGGAGGTTACATGTGCTAATAATGAGAAACTCTGTGGTTTTGGGATGGGTGATGTAAATGTGAGAATTGATAAGGAAGGTCTCAGAACTATCAAGGATGTGACGTACGTGCCAGATTTATCAACAAATCTGCTATCTGTCAGTGCAATGGTTAAGAGAGGCATGGTGGTCACATTTACTGATGCAGACTGCAAAATCTACAAGGAAGATGACTGTAGGATTGAAGGAGAAGTAAGGGTCTCTGCATCTGAAGTAGGTGGGATCTAAAAATTGAATGTGGCATCTAGCAAGGCAAACTTTGTGACTAAAAAACCAACACAAACGTTGTGGCATAGAAGGTTAGGACACTTGAGTGAGCAGAACATAAAGCTGCTTCGTGGTGGTATGGCCACAGGTCTTAAATTCACAGATTCTGAAGTGGAACCTTGTGTTTTTTGTCTGAAGGGAAGGCAGTCTAGAAAACCGTTCAAGGCAAGTGGTGCAAAACGAGCCGTACACAAGCTCGAGCTTATACATTCAGACGTGTGTGGTCCGATGGAAGATGCATCTCTGAGCGGGGCACGATATCTGCTAACTTTCATTGATGATGCCACAAGAAAAACTTTTGGATATTTCCTCAAATCGAAAGGTGAAGTACCCAATAAGTTCATGGAGTTCAAATTCCTTGTAGAAAATCAGACAGGAATGAAAATCAAAACTCTGCGCTCTGACAATGGAAAGGAGTACGTCAATCATATATTGCAGGATTTCCTCTCATCAATGGCATTCAATATCAACTGTCAGTAGAATATTCCCCACAACAAAACGGAGTGGCAGAGCAAGCCAATAGAACAATTGTTGAGAAAGCCTGTTCAATGTTGCAAGATTCTGGCTTGGGGAAGCAATATTGGGCTGAAGCGTTTAACACAGCCATTTACTTGAAGAACAGATCGCCAACCAAAGCAGTCAACAACATGACACCAGAAGAAGCGTGGACAGGTGAGAAGGTTGATCTGAGCCATATTAAAGTGTTCGGATGCACAGCTTTTGTTCACGTCCCTAAACAACAACGGAAAAAGTGGGACCCAATGAGTAAGGCAATGATCTTTGTGGGCTACTGTGAGGACACGAAGGGATATCAAATTATTGACCCAATGAAACTGAAAAGAGTATGCAAAGCTCCTGATGTGACATTTATTGAAAATACAAACATTAGGTCTGGAATGGGGATGCTGGAACCTGAAGATGACAATATGGGAGAACACCATCAGGTCGGAGAAAAGTCTGCGCAGCCACAGCAGGACATAACTGAACAGCTGGAAGAAAAGACATCTGACACACCAGAGCATCTGGAAGAAAGTCTCTCGGAAGATTTTCTTGGTTTTCCTCGGCCAATCCCCCAGGAAACTGTCATTACTGTTCCTGTGGAAGTCGAGAGAAGATACCCAACAAGAGATAGAAGTGCAAAGGAGTATCCTGACATAGTGATGTATAACATAACCAGTGACATGAGTGAACCGCAATCTATGGTGCATGCACTTTCAGGTGACATGAAGCATGAGTGGAAATCTGCAATGGAAAGGGAGTATGAATCTCTACTTGAAAATGATGCATGGATTCTAGTCGACCGTCCTCAGAATAAGAAAGTGGTAAAAAAACAAGTGGGTTTTCAAGATCAAACAAGCAAATGATGGTACAATTAGTCGCTACAAGGCCCGCCTCGTTGCAAAAGGATTTACACAAGAGCAAGGCATAAATTATATGGAAACCTTTTCTCCTGTTGTCAGAAATTCTACCATCAGATTGCTGTTGGCATTGGTTGTGGAAATGGACTGGGACATAGAACACCTTGATCTCACAACAGCCTTCTTAAATGGTGACCTTGAAGAAGACGTATTTATGGAACAGCCTGAAGGTTTTGTTGTCAAAGGCAGTGAATCAAAGGTATGTCTACTCAAAAAGGCAATCTATGGGTTAAAACAGTCATCCAGAGTCTGGAATAGGAAGTTACATTCTGCGCTTGAGGAGATAGGCTACAAGAGGTCTGAACATGAATCATGTGTGTACAGCAAGATTAGTGAACATGGAATTGTTATTGTTGCAGTGTACGTTGATGACTTCATAATCTTTTCAAATGATAAAATGGAAAAGGCCAAGGTGAAGAATGAAATCATGCATAGATTTAAATCCAGTGACCTTGGGGAGGCCAGCCACTGCCTTGGAATGAGAATTTGACGGGACAGGAATAAGGGAGAGATTTACTTAGACCAGCATAAGTATATAGCTGAAGTTCTGGACAAGTCTGGGATGGTAGACTGTAAGCCCGTCAGCACCCCTTTGGATGTTAGCCATAAACTTAGCAAAGTAAGAGAAACCAACACAGCACAGGATTTTTCTCATTGGCCATACTAGTCGCTGATAGGTTCACTTATGTACCTGGCAGCATGTACAAGGCCAGATATCGCTCATGCCATCAGTGTACTCAGTCAGTTTAACAGCAGATATAACGAAGAACACTGGAGAAATGCAAAGAGATTGCTAAGATACTTGAAGGGCACATTTAACTATTGTCTTGTGTTCAAGAAAACTGGGCAGAATGTTGAAGCCTACGTGGATGCAGATTGGGCAAATGATGAAGAGGATAGAAGGTCTTAAACTGGTCTCGTATTCCAGTTGGGAGGAGCTGCAGTTTTCTGGGAATAGAAGAAACAACTCACGGTAGCATTATCCAGTACAGAAGCAGAGTAAATGGCCCTTGCAGAAGCAACTAAGGAGGCAATCTTCATCAAGGGGCTCCTTGGTGAACTGCTGGGAAAGGAAATGAGCATCGTACTGCATAATGACAACCAGGGAGCACAGAAACTAGCCTGCAATCCAATCTTTCACAACAGAACAAAACACATAGATGTGCGTCACCACTTCATTAGAGAGGCTGTCGAGAAGAAGATGATAACGCTGTCATATGTGTCCACTGTGAATATGGTTGCAGACATACTGACTAAAGGAGTGCCTGGGGCCAAGCATAACATATGTGTAGAGGGTTTGGGTTTGAAGTCTGTAGATTAAGGGAAAGTGTTGGATTGGTAGCTATGTAATCAACAGACTTGTGTTTGTAGTGTGTTTCTTATGTTGTTCTATGGGATTGTTTTGTTTTGTTTTTGTTTTTGCTTTTGGCCTCTAATAACTTCCGGCTTTTCGTGTAGAAGTATGGCTGAACTGTGTATAGTGTCTTGTAATGTGAATGACAATAAAATCGTTCAGCATCCGTAATTTATAGCAGTGTGATACTTATGTACATATTCTGCTAAAATGGCTTACATGAGAGTATTCCGATAAGAGCAATTTTTTGATTTCTTTTGACTTACTTTAAATGGCATTCAACTAAAAATTGACCATAGCTTAATGTTATAAAATTAAATGCAAAAAAATTGTGGCAACTGTTATTTTATTAATGAAGGGGAATGATATTATCAACCAAGTTTTCACAGGTATAAGATCACTGATATATGAACATTATTCATAGATTTGTAGATTAACTGTAAGAAGTTTCCAATACATCTTTTTTAAAAGGTATTTTTAAGTATGCATAACTCACTTAGTACTTATTTTTGGGAAAAAGTGGCAATATGTTGTCATCTTAATTTCTTGTAAAGATTCATCTGCCGGATGTTGTAAGTGCTGTTTTGAAACAACCTGTATATATGCAATTCACCTGAGTCATGTGACTGAGCTATGAGCAAAACTTATTTAATCTTAAATGCATAGACTGATGAATTTCCCATATTTATTTCATACATTTAATATTTATTTAGTAATCATTATCTAAATTTATTTTATAAACTAAATACAGCTGGATATTATGTAAAGAATTATAAAGAAATTTAACAAATACTTACAAGAGCTGTTTACATAAGTTTTAGAAAACTTAAACCAATATATACTCAATCTCTCAACAAATCAGGTATATAATAGATGGTTTATAATGTAATATTGCAAATGGTTACAGTGTAACATAAATGTAATGTATTTCAAAACATAATTATTTTTAATTTGGGTACCAGAATTTCAGAACAGTTCATTTATTTTGAGAATGGGTGTTAAGGTTACAAGATAATTGATTTAAGTCAGTAATTATTATTTTTTAATGGAAAAAATTAAAAGTACATTCTTAGGTGAAAACATGATCAGATTTACAGTGTAGTAATTTTCCTAAATGAGTTTTTTAATGTTTAACAAACCCAGAAATTGACAGGTTAGTTTTTCTTACAGTGTTCATTTTTTTACTGGCTATTTTTTAAATTTTCTATCTTTCACAAACAGTATTTCTATTCTTAAAGATTTTTTTGGCACGTTTGTGGTTTTGAGAGTTTAAAAGTGTGATAACTGGCTGAGTAACTTTCTAGAATACCTTTCAAGGATGTGCCCTACAGCACAATTAGTTAGCCAGTCCTTTCTCAAAATCGTTTAAGCTGCTAGGCGGTAGGTAAAGTTTCTTGAGTTGAAGAAGTGCAGATAAATTTCACACCTGTTTGGTCTGGGCCAGGTCACAGTTGAAAACATTTTTTTCAGCAATTTTAACTAGAAATTTTCTTCATCATAGACATTGTAATTTTAGGTCCAGGGCAACCATTGATTTGCCCATGCAGCTATTGCTACCTGTAACCTAGATACCTGGAAGGAAACTCTTAAAAAATTAACTGTGATTTTCTTCAAACTTATATATTTGATTTTTGGTGCTGCTGGACTGTAATTTCTTGTTTGAAAAGACAAAAATACTGTTTGAGTGCATGTAAAGAACCTTCTGGAAAAGTGTACTGAAATGTATTTTGACAACGGTTTATAATGAAGACTAAAAATCTATAACCTCCAGAAGGCTTTTCTTCAATTGGTAACTTATCCTAAATATGCGTGAAGAAAACTAACCTCGAAATTGAGAATTTTTTTCTATTGCTGCAGAACTTATATGTAAGATGATATATACCGTAATTGGGTTATGTCATCTCAGTCATTAGGATATGATGCATTATATTTACTTACTATTTATAGTCTTCTATTTTATAACATTTAAATAAAATAAAGGTAATTAATTAAAAAAATTTTTTTGAAGCTACATATTATATCCAATTAGGTAGACAAATTTATAAATGACAATGATCTTTGTAAATTAAATTTTTTCTTGTATAACTACGTCCAGTCAGCCTTTTTGTCACACAGGTATTAATTTTTTTCCTTAAAACATATTTGCTACGTAACGTTTTTTATTTTTCACTGGTTGTCCATGGCATAGGTCAAAATATTTTTTTTTTTTAAATTTTAACATATTTATTATTTATCTTATTGTTAAAAGGTGGTTTATTAAAAATACACCAGTTCTATGCTAAATGTCATTACGCTATAGTTTCTGTGAGGAGTGCTAGGTTGGTACTGCAATGAGTGCGAGGTTGGTGGCAGGGGATATGTAACATGGCGATGAATAAAGGCTGATGTTAAAGTAAAAAAAGTGTTTTATCATTTCTCACTAGCATACAGTTTCCTACATCCACAATATTTTGATATAACAAATTTTTTTGAAAGTAGCTAACCTAGAGCTTTGGTTGAACATAAGGTTTCTTTTACTAACTATGTTTGAGCATTTACTTGCAAGCATTTGGGTTGGCTGCACTTATAAAAAATTCAAATTGGAATTTTTTTTCTATGTTGATGCCTTGAATGTTTGAATCAGAACAATCACGGAAAGCATGGACGAGGAGACGTAGTCACTAATTTTGATTAAATCTTTTTACTTTTATTGGGTGTGGAAATGACAAAACTTATGTAAATCATCGCAGTTTAAAAAAGTAATCATACACTCTGCTTTGTATAAAATCTTGTGCATATATGGCCATTGTCTTAATGTCCCAGCAAAAGTCCTCTGAGATTGTGATTGCTAAGGTATCATGCTCGTGTGGTGAGGATTATGTGTTCAATCTTAATCCCCGGCATGACTCAATTAATGAGCACCAATTAAGCAACCAAATGGAGCCTGTGCATACATGAGACACAAAACCCTACTTTACCTGTTCTAACCATGACAAAAGCCCTGGAAGAGTCTACGTGTTCAGGTTTGATTATGTAGATGGCTTACAGGCATTGTTACTTATGAAAATACACAAGCCTGTGAATGTGACAGCAGTAAAATTGGCTTCTAACCGATAAAGATCAATAACTACGCAAAATATGAGGTGGTTTTTTGAACTATCGTATCAGAGAAACTGCTTACCACATCCAGGGCCGCAACTAAGGGGGGGCAAGCGGGGCATACGCCCCGAGCGCAAAGCTGTGGGGGCGCCGAAATCGCTTGCATTGTAATTCCTACTACAACTGGTAACTGGTAAAAAGTTTTTTTAACTTGCATGCCAGGAATGTCTAATCTGATTTACAATATAACGTCTCAACATATTTAATGAACAAGTCTAGTGATTATACGGACTACTTTATGGACATTGTGGGTTCATGCATGGAAGTTACAGTAGCACAGAAACTGTTACATGCAGGTATGGAAAATGCTTAAATAGCACCATAGTTCCGTGGGAGGGCCCCCGGACCCCCCGCTTTATTGGTGTGGTATGTGCAAAAATAGTGGGGGGGGCGGGGGGGGGGGGGCGCATAAATCCATTCATGCCCCGGGTGCCAGAGACTCTAGTTGCTGCCCTGACCACATCTGCCCTAAATTAGCAGTCTGAAAGAGGTTTTATGGTCACATATGCATATTTTTTGTAGTAAAGTATAAAATATTTTTAAAAACAGTTGTCACAGTTGCAACAATATTCCACTGGTCACAGGAGTGAAGGTCTTCAGTTTCCTAGCAGAACCAATGAAATATCATTCAGTAGATTCAAATTATAGAAATGTACATTTAGAAATTTAGAAAAATCTACTAATGGCTCTGTAAAAATACATAAATGGGGATGATGCTGATAGCTTGACGTGTACCACTTTCATCAACTGAAGGCATACATGTATAGTTCATATTTGGTTGGCAAAATGTACCGAATACAGTTTATGAGGTCAGGTTGTATAATGTCATATCTGATACGCATGAACTATCTCAGGTCCTATAACATTTAGCAAACAAATCTCTTTTTAATGATACTAAATAAATTGTGTACCTACTTATTTGAGAGCTACATTTACATCTATTATTATCTGAACACTCTTAATATTTCACTCTTAATATTCACATATTCTTAATATATGCAAAGCTTAACTGAACACCAATTAGAGATAAGCATTTAAAGTAAACATATAAAGACATTAATTATTTGGGATTTTGGCCACTAGCGTAATTATTTCATGCACATAAAATATTGAAAATAAGTCATTGTTAGAAATAAAGAAATCCCTAAATGTCTAATATAATTTACCAACATTTTAATAAAATAGTCTCCTGCAAATATAACAAATTATTTTCTTTAATAGGTGGATATTTATGGCTATAAACAAGTATTTAAGAACAATTTACATTGTTACATCTAACACAAACAAATTACACAAATGCAATGAATGTGGTTTTCAAGTGAAATACATAGTAATATACATCACTGTGATCACTTAATCACAAGTTCAAAGTTGAAATTTTTTTTAGTCCTTAGGTAAAATTCTGGTAACTATTTGAAATGTTATGAAGAAATACGAGAACATAACTTCCTACATGGTTAGATTTACTTTGCCTGGACTTAAACCTAACCTATTTGTTGTGAAACTATTCACTTTAAAAATACTCACTGAGCAAATGAAACATGTTACAAACAGCTATAGCACGCACTTTCAAAAATTTTACTTCTTTAATTCTTTTTGAATGAGTAGGTATCTTTTTAGTTTAAAGGTTTTTTTAAATCTATTTCCTAAATTATAAATTTTTTTACCATGTTAATGTGTATCAATGTAGATAAATTAATAAAATTCCAACTTTTACACCATGATTTGTTAGGATGTATCCAATATGGCTTCAGCTACTCTTATTTATTTTCAAGCAATACTTACATAGATATATTGAAAGTGTGAGCTTTTAGTTAGGGTGTGTTCCCACTAAATATTTTGGTTAATTACAGTTTATATAAATGAAGTTCCATAGCTTTTATTAGGTTAAATATAACACCTTGACTGTATTAATTATTAATGTGTGTTTCACAGAGTGTAAAATTTGAAATCAATCAGCAGCTCTTTCTTTTTCTATTGTTAGAATATTAGTGTTTTTCATGTGGACAGGGAATCCCACAAAAACAAATAGAAATCATTACAACATATAAATTGCAACATGATAACAAACAATTGCAGCTTTTGAAAAATATGTAAAGTCATAGGTTCACCTGTAACAGATGGTTAACTACAAAAGGAAGTCATTTTGTGGTAATTAATAGACAGCCATTATGTTTGCTAACTAGGTGAGAAGCATGGAAGTGATTCGAGAGTGAGTTGTTAGAATGAGAAAATATTTGAAAAAAATTGATTAATTAGTGACCACTGGAATAAAACTCTGCACCCCACAAAATGGTGTCATCATTCTACAAACTTCAAAGTTACATATATATGTTGACAGAACCTAGTTAAACTAAGAGAATCATGGACACAATATGAAAGTTACCATAATGGTTTGTTATAAAATTTAGTTCCTACTATCATTGGATTTGCTGAATTGGATTAATTTGTTTGAAGGGTGTAGTAATAAAATATTGCAAAATGATGAAAATTAAATGGAAAAAAGTAAAACTATTACAATAATCTCAAAGGTTCCTTAGAATAGTTCATGGAACATGATTGTGTTGGAGAAATATCTTTGGTAGCCACAATTGCGGAAGCATTTTGTTTGGTTTGCGACAGTCAAATATTTAAACTCAACCCCCATGATGAAAACCTAACATGTCTTAGTTGTAAGAAAAATGTCAATAGCCAAGTGGTTTTAAGTTTCCATTACTTTAAGCCTATCTGTGCATAACCCTGCAATGCAGAACCTTATGTTTACTCTTATTTTTAATCATGAACATACAAATAGCAAGGATTGTTCATCAGTTTATACTGTGGAAAGTAGATTAACATGGCTTTTCAAATATGCAAAATTGAGATATACACAGCTACAGAAAAAAGATTTTTTTTATTATTTTTTAAATAGAGTTGTATTTGTAAAAATATACTTCAGGTACTTAAGTGCATGAAAAATTAATATCCTTGAAAGAGAACACAAAACCTAAATACATGAAGAACGACTTACATTTTATAAAACCTAATTATATAGATATTTTATTGTTTGTAATGATTATAATTCATATTGTTCCTTTTTTACCTTAAAAATTTCAGAAGCTTTATTAACTAAAAAATGTTTCCCGCAAACAATAAAGTCATTTAAATTGAAATTGTCACCTTGTAAATAAATATTCATGCAAGAAACATTGGTAGTTTGAGTAATTTCATAGTATTAAAAATAAATCTTAATATATTTTTTGACATCACCTATGTTAGCATCTTTTAAACTAAAAACACAAGCATTACTTATTACATAATTTAGTATCTAATATTATATCCTCTACATATGTTAGTTTGGTTAGCAAATCACCTAATTTTTGTAAATTAGTTTTTAGAATCTCTTATTAAATATTAGAAATCAGTCTTGGTAAGACCTAGACTTTCTATTTCATACATTCTTGTTTGCACAACTTAATTGATTATCAGACTTTGTACATATAGTACTATACATATGTGAGGTGATCAGAAACTGTAACGGAGTTATGTTATTTTGTTTTAAAAAGATTAAAACTCATTTTTACTGAATATGAAACCCCATCCAGCAGGAAACATTTATTGCTGCCAATTCACAGTTGAAGATCACTGTGAATTCTCCGTTTCCTTTAATAGAGTATTTTATTTAGTTCATAGTAAATGCGATGTGAATTTTCTATTCAAGGAATGAAACAGTCTCATTGAATGGAGATATTGTTTAAAATACACTGTTAGTGCAAAGAAAGAAATTGTACAGTTTTTGTAGTCATCCTAAGAAAGGTTGTTAGCAGATCCTGATTGTTTGTGGTAAAGTCTATAGTTTTGGAAATAAATGTTTCCCCATTTCAATTATTCAAGTTTAGTTGAAGGACTGAGCAAATTAAATTACTTTCTGCAGACAAAAAGTGACAATACTTATCAAAATTATTTTGAAACAATTCAAGCATGAAAACAATATGATAGTTAAGATGGACTCATAATGATCCGTCCCATTATTCCATTTTACATCCATCCACCAATCACGTGACATGAAGCCAAACAGAAGGACCAAAAAAATTCCATCCCTCCATTTGTCAAAAGCTACTCAAGCTTTAACTTTCGATGAACAGATGAAATTATAATGTTAAAAATGTTAGCGGCAACATATACTATGTTAAACGATTTTGAAGTTAGTTTTTTTTTTTGTTTAGTTTGATGTTTAATACAAGATTTGATCAAATATAGAAGTGTAATTAAATACATATGGTAAAACCAAAATATATGTAAATAAATATTAGAGCAAAAAATCTGAGTTTACTCATTTATAAATGATTAACTTTCATGATCGTCAATCCATTCAAGGGCTGCATCAAAATAGAATAGTATTTGACGGATGTGTGGCTCATTGCAAATCACTCGGTTTGTTGATGGTAGGTCGGATGGCAGACGAACAGGTGACGAACGAACAAGACGGATCACCGAGAGTCCACCTTAAGTCCGAAAATGCTTCCTATCTTCTCATCATCGATGCAACTTCCTTCCACAACTATGGATGTTGTATGATGCATGAGCTGGGCTGATTTATGTTAGATGCCACCACAGATATAATGTACATAGTACACTACGCCACAAGCAACAAATATACTATATACTAATAACAGACAGCTATAAGATTTTTTCAGAAAAATCTGATGTCATTATGTCAGTCTCATAGATGAAGAAATATATTCCTAGTATCATCATTGGCACAAGCATTATGAAAATCAACCATTTTCTCTTCTGTTAGTTAAATTTGTTATTGCTATACATACATATTGCCCGTTTTAATAAAAATCTAGTGTTACAAATTTCCTATTAGAAGTGAAAATTTTTGTCACAAAAAAAAAACCTACCTAATTAAACTATTTATTTATAAAATATTTTTGTAGTGACACCTCTTATGTCACTAGTAATATTTTACACCTTAGATGGTATTAGTCTCTAGTGCAACGGTTCCCAAATTTTTTTCGGCCAGGGAACCCTATGATCGACTTTTCTTTTGGAGGAACCCCAACTCCTTCAAAGAAAGTTATTTGACAATAGTTATGCCTGCTTTATGCGACATTCGTCCTGACTCACGGAACCCTTGTGACCCTGCCACGGAACCCCAGGGTTCTGGGGAACACCTTTTGGGAACCGCTGCTCTAGTGTATTTGCTAGAGAGGTTATTTTAGCACAATATGAATGTTATAGCATTTCAAATACAAATAACACAACCTGCACACAATACAGTTTATATATAGTGTATTTGCACTAACCTGAACATGTTTTAAATCTACATTTGAAAAACTCTTTGCTTATTACAACAATGAATGAGACTACATGTAGCCTTGCAAACATGCAATTAAATTAGCAGCCAGTTAATTTAAATGGGTTTCATGTCTTAATATCTTTAACAAATGAACACGATGATGAATTGATCAGCCCAGAAGCTGGTTTTGAACACCCAACCATCACCAATGGGAGTATGACTAGGGCATACGAAACCACATTAATCTGTGGTTGTCCACCATTGCTTTCCGCAGTATATTATAAGAGACCAGAAAATTTTGTAGAGTGATTCATTGACAGTGAATATTTATGCTGGTTCTGGAAGTAGACCACATTTTTTCCCGACATGCACCGGAGGGTGAGAAAGTGGCACCCTCACAATGACAGCCGTGCAGGCCATTCAAATATTCTCACAAATACCACAGCTAATAACAAAAAATACTTTACTTTAGGGTTTTTGTATTTTGGCTTTACTTTTTGTGGACAACAAGAGGTAATTAGAAAGACACAATGACAGTCAGGGATATCACGGAGTCATTTTGAGGACCCATAGGTAGCTCAAATAATGATAGCCGCACCAGGATTTAAACATGAAACACTGTTCTACTTCACAATTTTTTTAAGTGTCTGTTTCATGATATAAAAAAAAAGATTTATCAACATTTGTGCATAATCATCAGTGTAAGTACAGTAAAACCTTTTTGTTGCAACCCCATTTATTGCGACCACCTCTCTATTACAACCTGATTTCGAGGAACCGTGAAAAAATTGCCGAAAATCCGAAGAAAATCGGACAGAAAATAAGTTTCTTGTGGTGAGTAGCATGTTACTGCATTTCTCTTGCCGAGTGCTGTACTGCCGTAGGCAGCGCATATCTAAAAATAGATACCACTTCCTGTCGACCGCTGTCAGCGCTTGACAACCCCCATTCCACGAATCACGTTATCTGCTTCATTTTAACGAGAGTAAAAAAAAATATTAAATCTGTCAGCAAATTGATAAAAGCTTTATGTGTCCGCAAAACAGGGCACAGCACTGGCCCGCCAGTTGTTTTCATTTAAAACGTGGCTAAAGAACTTGTATGGATCAGGCTGAAAACATCCGGCAATACGAGTAGGTTATAAGGAATCTTGTTATGAATTGAGATGTTATGTTTTTCGAGTAGATATACCGTATATACTCGTGTATAGCGCGCCCTTTTTTCCCCTCAAGTAAAGGAAAAAAATAAGGATGCGCACTATACACGGAAAAAAAAAAGTGAGTAGATGAGGCGGGGAGGAGTGGAAGTCGTTAACTGCCGGTTGACGGGTGACGTTTCTGGCCAGCCCCCACACATACGCACAAGCAACAAGGCCTCTCTTTCACACACACACACACACACGTGCGCGCGCAAGCTCGCAGGTCTCTTGTTTATTTTTAGACCTCCCCCTCTACAGCTAGTAAAATAAAAGAGAGAGAGAGAGAGAGAGAGAGAGAATGTTGACACCAGTCCCCCTCCCACTTCCTTCGCTTCGTCGCAGCTGCTACCGGTGAGTCATCTAATCCTCCGTGTCACATTCCTGCCTGCCTCCCTTCCTCCCGCCCATGTACCAGTTGTGACGATACAGCGCTTCATTATCTTCCGTCTACACAGCAGAGTTTAAGTATTTTCCGGACGCATCACCACACATCAATTTAAATTATCATTTGTTTCATACGTAATTACTTAACAGGTACCACAAAATGTTAGTACAATTTATTTACGGGAAAAAAAAATTTTTTTCTTTGGAATTTGTTGCAAAAATCGTGGTGCGCGCTATACACGAGGGCGCGCTATACACGAGTAAATACGGTACACAGCGACCGACTGGATGCACGCCCGCCTCGACTTGTTATAACTGCCGCAGCTATGTTTATTTTAACAGCTCAAGCAATTATCTTTTCCCGTGGGTTGACAGAAAAAGGTCGCTTCACTCAGCATAAAAAAAAAAAGCTACGCCACTTATTCCCCACGCAGGAAACACACTGGCTGCCGTCTGTCTCCCCCGCATTTATCTTTCTTCTAACATTCCACGTCTCGCCTCTCGCGCGAGCAATAACGAAGCGACCACGCATTGGGCCATTTTATGCTTTGTTTGGTGACAGCAGGGGCTCCAAATTTATTTTATTCGGTATATTCCTTTTCATAGAACCCTTGCTATTAAAATACATTTATATTTAATTTTGAAAGCTTGTAAATTCCTTGCCAGAGATGACTGAACTCGAACTTGGTGTGAAAAGTGACTTATTTTGACATACTTTTTTTTGGGCGTGTTTGGCAGGGAGGGAGGGGTCCGAAAATATTTACAACGATCTTACCTCTCCCTCACTGCTTTAGTACCCCATTCATAATAGCCAAATTTTATGGGAGAAGGGAGGGTGAAAAGAGCATTTTCTCACTGAAGGTTTTTCAAGGGAGTGAAGTTGGGGTGTTATAAGGGAGGACACTAGATGGTTTGTGTGTCTGGGAGGGATGCGCTAACCTTGAAGAATGTTAACGAGGGGAGGGAGGGGTGAGCTTATGCGTCATGAAGCCGCTACCGCCAGCCAGCCGGGCGAGCTTCGTGTGCGCTCACTCGCGTTGCAGAACCTACCGCTGCCATATTTTTAAAGAAAATGTCCCATTATTTTTTTTGTTATTCTTACATGATCATTATTAGAAGTATTAAAGCCGAAAAAAAAATACACTGTGTGTTAAAATTAACAGATTTTAATGATCTTTCATTTCGCTTTTATTTATTATTTTTTTTTTTTCTTCTGATTTTAACATTTTGGTCAAAATGTCCAATTTTTTGACGGTTCCCGAGAATGTATTCGTAAAATCACTGCTTCGTTAAATTCGGGGTTAGTGACATTGGGGTTATAGTGTATTTAACTACGGCAAGCAGAAAACGTACATGTAAACTAACCAGTAAAAATAAACTGTCTTTTAACATATTTTCTTTAGAGGTGGCCTGTAGGGCGACGGACTTGTCATGAAGGTTGAAGTGGGTTTAAGCAAAGCCGTCTAGCATTGTGAGTGACAGCATCCTGCCATTGTACGGCTGGTTTCTTAGCGAGTAGCAGTTTGGAAGGGGGAGGGGGGAGGGTTTTAAATCAACTGACAATTTCGGAAAACATCTATTACGACCCACCCTCTATTACGACCCTATTCCTGGGAACCGTGAGGGGTCGTTTCAGAGAGGTTTGACTGTACAATTTTCACCATTCTGGCTACATACCCAAACAGAGAAGTAAATGCATTAAAAGATTAAAACTTCCAGGTTGGAAATCAATGCTACTGGCTGCAACAAAACATAATTTATAATTTATATTTATATATAAGAAAATTATGAAAATAGATTTTGGTGTCCAAATTCTTGAAAAATTTTAGAATTTTGACACCTAAGTAAAATGAAATATATTTATCCAATATAAATATTAATTTTCCATAAAATGACAGAAGCATTAACTTATATACTGGAAAATGTTAATCCTGTAATCCACATCATGTCAAGCCATTTCAATTCAAGTGGCAAGCGCTGCAGATAGCAAAATCCACAGGTGCAAGAGGTATTGCAATCAAGAAACTGGGCCACATGCTACGGCATCGACAATTGCCACTGTAGCCGTTTCCCCGGCCTTACAGAGGGTTGGAAAGACCAGGACAAGGTCACCAAGGATGTTGTCCCAAGAGCCACCTGTCCGATGGGGTTGGGCCTCCGTCCCTGCTGTGAACCATCGTCGGGTTGACGTAGTGTCTTTCACCACCTGTCGCGGACCCTACAGAGACAGTCTGCGACTCCGCTACGACAGTGATTGTCCACGAGTGCTGAAACACTTAGGTGTAGTTGGCTGCGAGGCAGCCTTCCATCCCCTGAGAGGTAAAATTGTTCAGTATTCTAACCTGGGAGAGCAAACTATATTGAGAACTGATAGAAAACTATAATGTAATAAAGACTTTGGAATTGATATTAAAGATGAACTAATACAATTTGGGTATAACAAAAGTAAGTAGCAATGTTGCATGAAATAGATAGCAAAGATATGTTACTATTTGGTAACGTCTTACGCCAACAGAACTCCATCAAAGAAATAAATAGGTACGAATTAAACAAAGATAGAGTGAAATCATTACAGTATGCAGCCAGTATGTGAACAATTGGAATGACAATGGAACTAATTTTTTTATACATAAAACAAAGTCACTTAACAGAATGACAAATAGAAAAATGTTTCATGCAAATTTTAAGTAATGAGTTTCTAGGTGCCAAAAATCCTTAAGTTTCCTGCATTTGTTTTTAAATCTTCCTATAATGTGCTAAATTGATGAGCTTCTATCAGTTCAGTATGTATCATAATGCTGCAAGTCAGAATTAACACTGACATGGGCTTATTGACTTATATCCATCCATCATCATCACAAAGCACTGTGAAATTTCTCATGAAAAATAATATCAATTATACTAATTTATATCCCAATTTTTATAAAACAAAAAAGTAATTTATGTCTTTGATTTGAAACTTACCGTTTATATAAGTGTTTAAGACACATAAATACACGTTTGAAGTTCCCATTCAATTTAACAGAGTCTTTATCTGACAATTTATATTTTCATTAGATTGCAGAAATGTGCAATGTATTTTTTTAGTAACAATTAAAAGTCTACAGTAATTGTTTAATGCATTAATTGCCTCACCTGAAAAATGGGACTGATTCCAGGCTATGAAATATTTTGAAGTTTTGTGCTGTCTTCATATCATCTTAAGTACTTTGTTGTTTGTTTAAATTTTGATATAGTGTTTGGATTTTCTTTGTTTTACTATTGCTATGTTTCGTTAAATGTTTTTTATTACTAATACTGTGTGTGTTATATCTGTTTTTATAATCTAATTCATGTTTTGACTTTAATAATTCTTTGTGGGCTATATTTGGATATTTTTGTTCATTGCTGTTTCAGAAAAAGTATTTATTGACCTAATCTATTTAATCTGTGATGAACCCATTTTTTTGTATTTCTATGCTCACTTCTGTCACTTTTATGATAGAAATTTCAGCACTAAGAGCTCTAAGTCAGTGTTATTTTATCTTATTCTGTAGGTTTTTTTTCTTGTGCTGTCCTGCACGAGATAATTTGTTGACTCATATTAAACAATGTTAAATGCCTATTCAAATTCAAATGATACTTATATATCACAATTGCCAGTAGTAAAATTAAAGAAAAAAATACAGCCACACTAAGAGACTTTAACTAATTAGGCTCATTTACATTGATTAACATATATAGGCAGTAGGCCTGGTTGAAAATAATACTATTCACATAGTGATAATAAATATACGTATAAAAATTCTTGGTATTGCAAAAACTGGTGACTACTACACCTTTTCCAATGCAGTACATGCTAGGCGAAGGAAGCTATTAAATAAATTACTGCAAAATCTAAATAAAATAAACATCTTCAACAATTCAAATGGGGAGTTTTTAACTATTTACTTCAAAAATGTTACTACTCCAGATATATCTCAATACATCTTAAACTTCTCCCTATAAATCCTTGTTAATTAAAACTACATTTTCTTCTTTTCAATACTATCTTAATGTTTGTAAAATTAAGTAATTAGAAAATTTATAGTTCAATTTCTGATCTGTGTTTACGTGTATCTTTTATGTCTGTGAAGGCTATACATATTTGTATCTGAATTGCTGTTTTAACCAATATTTTGATGTGTCCAATACAATTGTGGAATAACACTTATATGGTCAAATGGATCAAAAAAATGAATAAATAAATCAAGAAATAAATATTTAATTCAAATTTAAAACTACAACGACCTATAAATGTGATACCAAAGGGATACTAGAAAGTTTTGTAAAATGTTCTAAAGAATAGGATTGAAACCCCCAACCTGCTCAGCAATTAAATTAATTCTTTCTGCATTTCAAATTAAAAACATTCTTCTCAATATACATCACACAGGCCTTTCTACCACTTAAAAGTTGATGGTTTTGTTTCTTGGTTAATGTGTACAACAAATGCCCAAAAATTTAAATTGATAAATTAAATTTATGTATTCATTTAATAAATGTTGAAGATTCAGGGTAAATTTATAGTAACTGTTTTACTTAATAACATTAATACTTTTCATTAATTTTCTTAAGGGATGTGTTTAATTTTGAATAAAACAATTGTACCGTACCATGTTCTGTATTTGTGGGTTGTGTGGCAATTTATTTGCTCGTTTTTGAAGTGTCTAGAACAATTAATTAATTTCCACAGTATTCAAACCCTCCAGTTATGCAAAAAATCAGCTTGTAATTAATAAGTTTCCAAAACATCTCATACAAAGTTAATTAATTTAAGATGATATTTACACAATTATGACCGAATACTGTATTAAATAAAATAAGTTAATTGAGATGGAAAATTCTAAGCCACATCCACAAAATTTGGGGAGAAATACATGCCAAGCATTCATTTGACGGAGTCAAAGTAGCACAGGTGGCAAAAAGCTCGCACATAACAAAAATAATTGTCACCTAAGACTCTTACGTTAAACGTGAAACTTCTTATTGTTTTCTATGGTTATCATCTGATATTTTTTATTAATAGGAAAACTTCAATTTGTCAATTTGTTATAGGCCTACTGGTTGGAACTGTAAGTTTAACATTATGTACAGATTATTTACTTCCAGGTTGTTCAAAAAAGATTGGTATGGCTCATCAGTTGTGTAGAATGTGAATATGACGACAAATATTTTAGCAATTGGGTGACTTATGTTATCCATCTTTCACCACTATAATATTATCTTTCAAGACCTAAAGACTACTTACAGTGTAAACTGTTTACATGCACTGTGTGTGTAGTGTTACAGTAAATAATTAAAATTGGCATCATTGTCACCAACACAACCCTGCAGATGTCTTTCCCTTGTTGGTGACAAATGTTTTTGGGAAGACTGTGTTTCTAACGGTCAAACAATTTACTGATTAATTAAATTTACATTGTTTACAGTGCAATAATATACAAATTGGCTGGGCCAATGTTCAGGATTATTTTAGCATTGCCTTCATCCAGAATGTACGCTCTCTGACACTGTGGCAGTTACATTCACAAGTTGCTATAAAAGTAAGTTACTATCACACTACTGTCACAATATCATTCATGGGATCACCACCAATCATTAAACGTACCCTATAAAGAGGGCTTTGAACTTTCCTACTTATAATTTTTGCATATTTTTTCATAACAATTTGATAGGTAATAAAAAAAACTATAAATAGTGATAGCGCAGATGCAACAACATATATTGTAGAACAAAAATTAAAAATCATATTGTAATACAGGTTTATGCATGCAAATTTATATTGGTGTAAATAATGTGGTGTTGATTTTCTTAGTTATTTTAAAACAAATTTTATTGCATACAGTCTTACATTATCTTCCCAGTACAAAATAATAGTTTTTTGACTGATTTTTAAAATACAGAACTGAATATACTCAATAATTGATATACGAGTAGCTGCATCTGCACCATTTATACATATTCCTTACCGAATAGTGGGTTAAAAAAGGTTAAATAAATTACAAAAATAAACGAAAAACATTAACTGTCTGTTGGCTACCCCTATCTGCATTGTACGTACTTAAACATACATTATTTTTTTACTGAACAAATTCCTATCTATTAATACTTTAAATTTCTTTTTTTAGTTCAAAACAATTTTCTGGTGACAGCATGCACGATGACCCATATTTTGTACAAAATAGTTACCAACTACAATGGTTTGTTATATGTTTGTCAACCGATTCTTATGTAACATAAGCTATTTTTTATTCTCCTGAAAAATACTAATCTAAATGAAATCTTATAGTGTCCAAGCTGGCTTAAGAAAAAAAAAAGTTTGTTTGAAAATCATCCAACTAAAATCAGAGTGTAAGGAATAAAACCAAAAGCAAATAGAGCCGAAGCAATATAAATTCTTAATATGTATTTGTATACGAAGTGGAGATATTATTTAAGTTTCCCACTCTCTTCACTTATGGCTTCTGGCTAAGTAAAGCATTTCACTTTTCTTCTTACAGGAACCAGATTTCGGTATGCAGCTAAAGAAGTTTTACCTAAAAACTGATTTTGAGTACCATTTATTCCAAATCAGGTTAGGGAGATAAGTGTAAATAGGCCCAGAACTGTAGGTAGAAAATATTACCGTCAGTTCGCAGGTAGTCGTTGAGGATCTGAAAGAGAGGAAATGAGTCCCACGTGTCTGGAGGCTGCTCTGCCAACACCTGGTTCATGTCGACGGCAAACAACGACCAGAAGATCTCAGCATGCTCCACCAGAAGATCACTGAACCACGCAAACGCCTGGAAGAAGTCCAGCGGCAGGTTAGCAACACTTCAAAAACAACCGCAAAGATAACAAATACCATAAACGATTACATAAGCTTTTCTAGTTATATTGATAAAAACTTCTTCTTTAGATTGAACCACATTTGTTATTTATTTTTCCCATGTTTTGGTAAGCATTGTAGTTGTCTTTTATCTGTCAGTAAATTCACATTGATAACTGCAAATAAATTCTATATATACATACAAATTTTATAGCATAAGACCTTTATTATATATATATTACAATTCTGTAGTATAAAACTGAAAAATAAACAAGGTTTCTTTTTTTAATTTGCAACTACTTATGATGTCTGCACACAAAGATTGTTAAAATGTTGAGGGCAAAATTGATTTCCAAATATGGTTTTTATTTTGAAAGAAATAATCAAAAAATCTTTACATCCAAACCTACACATTTGTAACAAAAATAAACCATGCAATTAAACTCTTAAAATTCTACAGTTAAAATTAAACATAGCATAAAATAAATTATGTCTGCTGTTGCATTTAATTTATGAAATCTCTAATAAGTTTTATAACTAAAAACAAATGAAAAATTGTTTAACACATGTTACTTCTCATTTTGTAACTATTTTTGTGTGGACATGTCACCATATTTGTTAAAAAATTATGTTAGTAGAAATCATTATCACAAAAACTATTATAAACAAACAAAATATATAATTGATAAAACCAATTATTTTCAAATAGATAAATCAACAGAGATTATTGAACCTAACTAATACCAAATTAATTTTATTTAAAGCAGTATTGGTATTAAAATTCTATTAAACTGTTCAAAGGTAAATCAATATTATTTAACAATATGTTTTGGTTCTAATTTAAAATTTCAAACAAAACTTTTGAATGAAACACATGTATTTCAGAGGAATACCTATTGCAAATAATATTACAGTAAACTCTCGATTATCCTTGCTAGTCGGGACCTAACAACGCCCGATAGTTTAAATCCTGCAGGAAAAAAAAAACAATAATCCATTTCAGGGTAAGGACCACCCTCAAGTTTGGGTTACACCATATATTTGTCTTCAGTACAACTTTGAGCACAAGTGAAGTCTTTGTGTACTGTGTCTCAGCATTTTGGGATGTAAACAATACGGCACTGTATCGCCATGTGGTCTTTCTCCGGCTGTTGGGAGAGGCAGCACTCACCCACTCCTATGCCCTCCCCACACCGTCCTCATAGTTAATTTTTGTACCTCTCGGCAGCAAGTTATTCCTTCTTCTGTTCCTTGTCCGGTTCTAAAACTAGCATGCAGAGAACCTTGTGCAATGCTGGAGGAATATATATGTAGCACTTCAATACACCAATTCTCTGAGGTGTGCTTTTCGCAGACCTAACAAAGGAAAGTTTTCATAAATCAAAAATGGATGCAGCAATACGTGCGTATATTGTGGAGCCGTGGCTGCAGTGTTCATCATAAAATGTTGCAATTTCAAACATGAGAAATAAATAGCACGAGAAAACAATATCGTTGGTGTCATGAAAACCTGTCGGGATAAGATTGCCTTCACGTACGTTGCTAGTTCACGGTCATTTACAACTCAACACTGCTCAAGATAAGATCACACAAACCATGCTGGCTGGCTAGTTTGTTTTTAGATTTTTTTTCTGTGTCCCTTCCTTCAGCCGAATGCCAGCCAGTTACGTCAAATGCGGCACTTGTCAGGCCAACAGGCGGGCAGAAAAATCTTAACGGCACATGAAACAAACCAGACGGAGACCGGAAAAGTGAAGCAGCAAGTGAGGGCAATCCCCTCAGGTTTAAAGCGTGACAAATGTGACAGCTGAGCGGGTGGGCGACATGAAGGGTCGGACCAAACATCTTCTATCCTGAGGTGGTAACAGGTTGGTTAAAAATACAGAACATCCAAGCAAAGAAATGCACCGGAGCGATGTCATCTTTTTTTGTTTACAGCTTCTGAATACAAAAAACTAATAAACTATTTTATAGCATGAATAACCCCAAACCAGATAATCTGAGCCCGGATAATTGAGAGTTTATTGTAAATGATATCCAAAATACTTTTGAAGCTATAGATAAAAACAATTAAAATCACAGAACATTTCATAAAAAGGATGTTGAACTGAAGTGGTTAAGGGGCCCGCCTAGTCAGAGGTATATCTGTGTTAGTGAGTTTGTAAACAGACACCACACTGATATCTTAAGCAGTTTACAAATCGCGTGGTTTCTTTTGAAGCTCTGTACACCCTAAGTGTGCCCAGATAGGTGGGGTCCTTAAACTATACATTTATTTTGGAAGAAAGAAAAGAAAAAATATAGTGATAGATGATTATAAAACTACCAAATTCATTAAAACCCCTTTTTTTTATTAAAAATTGGTAAGTTTTTCACCAAAGATTTACTTTTTATTTTCAAGGAAAGTTATGGATTGAGTTACTTAATATTAAAATGAAGTTCCCGTATTTGTTAAGCAATATAAGCAAAATAAATTTTTGTTAATAAAGTATTAATATAAAGTTATTAAATACTTAATTAAAATTTAATCTGTTCTTCATAAAATACCTTAATTAAAAAACTAAATTATGAATTTGAATTAAAATGCTAATGTATGTGAACAAATTATCCCTTAAATTGTTTTTATTCAGAAAATATTAAAAAATAAAAAGTACTATTAGTTATTATTGATATACATTTTAATGAATAACAGTAAATGTTTTGTTAAGAAAGGAACTTTGAATCGGTAAGCATCACCGATTTGTGAGTACACTGCACGCACACATCTTCGAGCCGAGCTCCACAAGGGAGGAAATTTTTCACCCCTGTCAAAAGTTTTCTGCTCTGTGGAGATAGTGCGGCTGTATCTCAAAGGCTTTATTTCACCCACTTCCTGCTTGGCCAATGACGTATGTTTCTGATTTCAACCGGAACACTTCCTTTCCTTGTGACGCTCAGTCTCGCAGATACGTGGCATGTAGCATAACGCCATTAGGCCCATGTTTGTTACAGATCCAAACAACACAAAGTTTTTGAATAAGTAAATAATAATTAATTTAAGTATACAGTGAGGAATACAAAAATAGCACAAATGGATAGTGGTTAGGCCTGTACGAAGCTTCGACTAAGTGAATAAATCGAAGCTTTGCACTTCACCAGGAAATTTGCTGTCCATTTTACTTGAAGCTTCGGTTGTGATGCAAAGCTTCACGTCTGGTCTAAAGCTTTAAAACATGGAAGCCTTAGATTCGCTCATTAAACTATTTAGTTTTTTGATGTGAAACTGCTTTGCTGAGGTGGCTACAATTTTCAAGCATTTGGAAATTCCGATCGCATGAAGGGGACAGTTAGGTATGCGGTGGGGGAGCCGGTAGAGGAAGAGAGTGCATCAGCGGCAACTGCCGCACCAGCGGTCCAAGGGGAAGACGGAAAGGAGGGGATGGGATAGGTACATAGCGTAGCATGCTGTATGCTAGGTGTAACGGCTGGAAGGGGAGATGGCAGGGAAGAGATAGAAATGACGCAGCATTAATGGTATGGAATTCTCTTAACGCTGCTTGTGTTAGTCTACTCCTAAGTTTTTTTTCTTTTTCATTTGAGATCATATCCGCATCCTTACTATTCTCAATTATTAGCTCTTGTTCAATAAAAAAATACTAATAATTTATATCTATCTATACCTAATATGCAAGAAGTTTAACTTCTGTCACGCGTGGATTCCACGCACACTTTTTTTTGTGTTGTATATGTTTTGCTTGAATACAGTTGGTTACTTAAAAAGAAACTAAAAAAAAATGCACTCAGTTTGTTTTATGAAGGCTCAATCTTTATGTTATGCATGGTTATCTTAAAATTTTTATTGAAAGATGTTTGTTGTATGTAGGGCCTATTTGGTTAATTATTTAATCAGTTGAAACATTACAAATGTTAAATGATAATTTTTTTGTACTTCAATCTTGAATTTTGTAAAATAAGTGTAATAAAACTTTGCCAAGAACAATATTTACAATTCGATTCAACTTCACGAATATTTTAAACATTCAATTTGCTGTTCACGTAGCATCAAAAAACTAGTATTCATACAGGCCTAGTAGTGGGAACCATAAAAATAAAATTGTTTCTTCCATAACAAAAGTTTGAGTGCACACTGTATTGGAATTAATTTGCCTCAAAAGATTTTAACTTTAAAGGATTTTTATTTTTCCAGTGAAAGCCCCAAAGCAACATTCTAGGGTTTTGTTTGTGCATACTGTACCTTCTATTACTTCTACAACAAAAGAGTAATTAGCCTTTCTAGTTACCAGAAGTAGTACTGCAACCAAAATGTTCTACTTTTGGGTGTAACTATAACTTCTTCAACTGGGTGCTACACCTTCTACACCCAACTGGGTGGCGTGGAATGTGAAGAAGGTGCAGGTAGGCAGGAATTCATAATTTTAATACCAAGTATCGTAATGCAGCATTTTGACTTGTTATGCAAAACAAAAGTTGCATGATTAGTAAATAATTAACTTTAATTTATAATATGTATGGAAAAATTACACACACAACAAATTTGAACATAAAATAAACCAAGAAAAGTAGGTTACAGATAAATAAATGTTTGAGGTTTATATACATAAATTTAATCATTCAAAAATCATATTTTATATGCTCTAATTGACTCTTTTTCCTTAACTTAAAAATACAGCTTTAAACTTTCAACTATTTTACACTGTTAAAAAAATCCTTTTACTAGTCTTCATGTGTTCAAGTGGTATTATTTAAAAAATTTGTAGTTTTTACACCATGGACTTTTTTTCCTTTACACCCATACCCACAACACCTTTAGATGCAGAAGTTACAAAAGATACAGCCCACTCAAAGTCAATAATAAAATATGTGTTTCTCTTAGGTGTAATAATATAAAAACTAAATCTGTAATTAAAATTCAGAACACACAGTACATATTTAGTATCAGGAAATATGCAAACGTTTACAAAAAATGTAAATTTTAAATGCATGACAGTCTTAGATCTTGTGGTAAATCATTACAACAGAAGTGAATAAACTAGTTTAAAAACATACCTTACATGCATTCTTTCAGTTGAATCCATATTGGTCTTATTATAGAAACGTAAAATAATTTAGACTGCAATTATAGCCAACACAAACCGGTACTTTATCATTGAAGTAAAAAGACAGAATTAAAATCAATGACCATTGTGAACAAAATATTATTTTAATAAAATATTGAAAAGGTATAATTTAAAATTTATAAATAAAATTTCATACAATAAATCTTTAAAGTGAACCTCGTTATAAAATAATTAAATTAAATCTTTATTAATTTTTTGCAGCTTACACTAAATTCCAAAAAAATAGTGACTTATAAAATATTCACTTAGTTGCATTTCATTGTTTGAGGTATATGGAGTCCATGAATTTATTCATTGTTTACTCTTCAGGATTATAAAATGTAACAGAGTAATTGAGACCTATTTTATGACTGAACAGGAAACTAGAAAACAAAAGGTATGCTGTTGAAGTCAGGAATGACATGACATTTCTGTGCACTTATTGTAATGAAAATGTGTGATTAGCACCCCACTGTCACGGATATATTTGCAAAGTTTTAATATTAGACAGAATGTTTTCAGCTTGCCAGCGAAGATGAGCATATTTGGAGTGTGTAGATTGAGTACTTAACAGACTTCGTATGTAAAATGTTATATTGAAGCCCAAAAATGTTTTGATGCAACAATATTTATGAAGTGAAACTTCTTTGCTAAGGAGGCTACAATTTTCGAGCGTTACGAAAATTCTGATTGTATGAGGGAAATAGATAGGTACGTGGTGGGGGAACTGGTAGAGGAGGAAACGGCAGGGGAGAGGTAGAAATGATGCAGCATACTTGTATACTTGCATACTTGCACAATCGCACAATTCAGCACTCACATGCTTGCATATATATTTATTGATCGGAGACCTCAGCCAAAGAGAATTATGTTTCCTATACCTAATAAAATAATAAGCAAGAAGTTTCACTTCTGTTGCACGTGGACTCCACACACAAAATTTATTTAGATAAAGTAATAAAAGAAAACTAGGGATTTGCTTAGAAATGATCTCTAAGAGCATATGTGGACGAAGTAGATGTTATGAGTACAATAAAACTAATTTATCATAGTGCAAACAACTTTGATAATAAAATTGCAGGGACCATACACTACACTAGGTAAGTGACAATATAGTTTTAGGATTCATAAGATGCATCCTTTACAGAAGAAAAATAACTAATGAAATGTAGATAACGTTAAGAGAGTCACTGACAGTTCCTTCAGAGGGATAGTGTTCTTGTATACCAATTAAAGTATAGTCTTTTAGGCACTCCAGATTTTATAAAAAATGTCCTGCTAAAATGATCATAATGTATCAGATTATATTCTAAGAATTACTTTCACCATTTTTGGGCAGTAGTTAGGGAGATTAGGCCACTTAATTTTCATTTTAAACAGAGTGAATATCTTCTTAAACTAAACTGTAAGATGAATTGTATATAAATTCATTTGTTTGTTAACAGTGAAAACAATTTTCAGAGAGAATGGAGTATGAGAAATATACTTAACTGTCCTTCTGATTAGTAAAAATACCTAAAAATACAGCCGCCAAATTTTTTTTTCGTAACCTATGACTTAAAGTAACACGTAAATGTGGGGTTTCACGTTCTGTTATAATACCCAAGGCAATGGAGGCAGGCTATACAAGATAACTTGGTAATAGAAACATTACTAGGGGCTGGAAATGAACCCATAGACCCTCATGACATAAGCCTGATGGTTAGCAGTTATAACCATTAAGGACCCAAAGTTTGAAGAATATAAATGATCATGAATTATCGAACTTTTCTGAATTTTTTAGCTTTAAATCAAAATGTGACAGTATCAAGATATTTTAACTATAAAAATGACAAAAAAGAGAGATGTAAGAATGAAAACCATGTCTTAGGAAAAGAGAGATGAACTACTTTCATTTGAAATAACTATACTGTTTACAAGAAATGATAGTAAGATACAAAACTATCATTATAAAACAAGGGCAAATGTCATTCATATTCTGCAAAATCCAAACAAAAGAGGAAAAAAGTATAGAAAAATAATAATTTATGTTACTAAAATTAGAATGTAAAACCCAGCATGAAATAAATGCATTACAGACAAATGAATAAAAAACATTTCAAGAAAAAATGTGTAAATGCTGTTAGGATAGACAAGATATTGATTGTTTGATGTTAAGGAACACTAACGTTTTGAAAAAAAAAATGTATGACTCAACAAATTATCCGTGAATAATCATTGTAAACAAAATGTATTCTTGAGAAAACTCCGTTAAGTAGCAATTTTGAAGTTATTAAAATAAAATGAAAAATGTGTGAGATAACAGAATCATAAGAGTAAAAGATTTATGTTCAATTTAATATTTAAATACATTTTCTTAACAATATTTAATAAATAAATAAAAATTTTATCTTTCTTTAAGCTATCACAATTACATCAGACAACTTTAATGTATCAACTTATTATATATTTATGTTTATATAATAATCCCCTGATTTCAATGTTAAAGTTCTGAAGGTGCAACTTAACACTTAAATGTTTAATCCAAACATTCAAAAGTTGAGCTGTGTTTTGGTAATAACTATATCATAAATTTGGATAGGTATCAACATGTATATAATAAAACTTCATGAAACATTTTTTGGACTTCATAATTTCGAAAGTTTATTTATTTATACATCCAAAGCAATTGAAAATTTAATTGTAACAAAATAGTGAAATATATTCCAAAATAAATAGAAATAGAAATATCTATTTTGTTAACTAAAAAAGTTTAAGGCTGATCAAAAAGGAAAGAAATATTTGTTTAAAAAGTTTTACATTCATAAAGAAATAAATAAGTTAGCTTTTGAGATACACAATAGCTATACTGGTATGATACACTATCCATTGTTAGAATATTTATTTGGGTGGTGTGTGTAAGCAACCAAAAGACTTCAAATTTCTTACCAAATAGTTAATAACTGAAATTATACTTTGTAACAATGGTATTTCATGTCTAGAATAATTATAACCTAATTGTTTTCATATACTATGTACGTACATTTGTTGTAAGTTTGTTTTGTGTATGCATTTGTTAAAAAATGTTTGTAAATAGACTAATGTTCTATGACCACTGTAAAGAAGGCACCTATATGCTCATGAATAGTACCATGTTATATACATGCATTGGCTACACTTAAAAATTATAAACACTTGTAAAATAGTTTACTTACTTTATCCTGCTCACAATTAAAAAGAAGAGAAAGAAGAATATTTAGAAGTCATAACAATGTAACAAAAACACATAATACACATTAAAATTTACACTGTAACAGTAAGCACACTCACAAATATTCAGCCGTATAATGAACACACATAGCATATGCAGACAAAAATACATTAACTTATAGTAGTTTTTTACGATAAATTTTCTATCTCAATGTTTTTATTTCAATCAGGTTGAATCAGTAATCTCAAAATAAGCTTTACAGAGCATGCAAATGATAGATTCACACTATATGAATACAGTTTATTACATGTTTGTATATCTTAGTAGATCTATTCAATTAACCCACTCTCACCTTTCACTTGTATGTTTTAAATAAGTTATCTGCAATTTTCTCATGTAGCAACCAACATAAAAAATATGATGAATGAAACTAAAATAATACAATAATTTATATTTTCATCACATAATAAAATACATGCATTACCTCTGTCAATGTGATTAAAATTTTACATGTATTTTGTTTGCTGGATTATAATAGAGATGCACAAGGCAGAAAATTTTTGGGTCAACTCGAGCCATGCTGAATTCAGAATCAATACCTTTGACTCACGATGAGTCAAGTCTAGACCTAATTATTTTTTTAGTTATGTTCCCAAAAATTTATTTGAGCTCGAGTAGTTGAAAAAGTTTTTCTTTTAAGTGTAATAAAATGACGAGTATTAGACATTATTATATGCTACAGTACTATAAGTAAAAATAAATAATGCATGCAGAAAATGACTAATGTGTCATATTTTAAATTTATGATACAAAATAATTTTGGCATTCATTAAATATTGTAAGTTCACAGCCCATGTGATGTTTCAATGTTTGTTATAATTTCAGTATTCAAATAAACTTTTGGACTTTTTTAATGCCATTCATTGACCATGTTGAAAAACTATGCATAAACTATAATATTACTGAAACAAAGAGTGCAAATCACCAGAAAAGAAGTAAAGTCTATATAATTTTTCTTTTTTCTGCTGCCAATTTGTGATTAACAATGATCTTACCCACTTAAAAAATGACAATATTTAAACATTTTTAAATACCACAACACATTAAAAAAAAGTGGCATTAAAAAAGGTGTTGAATACATAATACAGTGAAAGCTCTTTAATGCGGCATATTCAGGACCACAACTGTGCGAACTAGCAATTTTGCTGGATTATTAGACATCAATATAGTTTGAATAGGAATAACAAAGAAAATAAAAATAATCCATAAAGTTATTGTGCATGTAATAGTCAATTCACTTAATCTCACACTGTTGAAATATTTACCATAAACATTTAGTTGTTTCCAAAGGAAATTTTGGACATTTTATAGGTGAATTTTTTTTTTTAAATTAAAGTTCTCTTCCCAATAAATTGAAGTTTACGAGGGCATATGCGTCCCATGTTGCGAAAGGATGCATAAAGTTTGAGTTGAGGCAAACTCTTAGAGGGCAGACTACTAAAGCTTATTTTCAGTAGCCTTTTGCAAGAAAATAGGTGACTTTATTGTTGAAATTATAATTTATTATACTAGCCACATGTCTTCCTAACCAAAAAAAATACCACCTAAGGACATATTAATCATCTTGCTGCTGCAAAAACTGAGTATAAACACCCAATAATGGTTAAGGTGAAATGTGTGCAAAAATTCATTTTCAAAGGAAACTTTAATGAAATTGTTATTGAAATATAAATTCATTTAGGTAGATACTGTACATGTCTCCCAAGTAAAACAATAAAATACAAGGGTAAACACAGACATTAATTATAATGAAAAAAAATCAGAAACATATGATTGCACTTAGGTTGTAGCAAGCAGCCAGCACAATATCCATTTTCAGTGGCTAATTGTTACAAAATAAAAAGCTTTACAACTGAAACATAAAGCACTTTTGCTAGCCAAACCAAATGTTACCAAAGACTGAATATTTTATTTATTGTTATCGTGAGAAGGTCTCATTTTCTTTAAAAAGTAAAGAATAAGTGTTAGCGATGCGCGCAAGGCTGCTAACAATAAGCTGAAAAATATTTTATGCAGATAAAAATTAGTTTCAGTAGGTAGGAGTCTTAAAAATAAAATGAAACTGCAGAAGAGCAAATAAAAACCTCCTTAGGTGTTAGTGTGTGTTACACTGTTACATGCAGCTTGAGTAGCCTTACATGTGGGTATGGAGAGATAAGTGAGGTGAGCCAGTGAGACTGCCGACAGGCCGGTCATCTCAATTTGCAAGGGGAAACAAAGTAGTTTCTTTCTAAGAGGGCAGAAGAACAAGTAGTGTTACGGGAGTAGTTCAGAACTGCCATGTCTGCAGATTTAAAGCAATTAAATTTTTAATCCAATTTTAACATACTGGAGCATACTAGAGACAATACAACCCTTACAGCTAAACATTGTTAATTAGTAAAAATATTGAGGCATTACTTGTGCCTCAATATTTTCCTATTTTCTCAGTCATCGCATTATCAAGTAAGCTGTCGCTGCAAAAACACTGGCCATGAATGGGGCTGGTAATTTAAATAACTCACTTTTGGGATAGGTGCTATAAGCCTGATTTGTTAAGTCACTGACCATTACAGGGCATTTTGTGTGAGCAGAGCTACAGCAAATCAATGACCAAGATTTTTCCTAAAAATATTTTGCTTTAATTTAGTGAGAGCATTTCAGTTTATGCACTTAGTTACTAGGTTAATAATTTTCGAACTGAACTATACTTTGGCAACACAGAGGAAAGTAAACCCTTTCGATTGCTGGGATTCATCGTTCTGCATGTGTGTCACCTACATCTCGGTGATGCGTGGCAGCTGCAAAGCACAAGATATAGCTCGTCTCAAGTATGCTTTCCCTAGACAGCAAGTAAGAATGTATTACTGGGCATTTAACATGCAGCGTGAGTTATCGAATCCATTATCTTTACCGCAATATTAGGTGTAAAGTTCTCCATATGGATATTGGGGGATTTTAAGACCCTTGGCTTCATAAGTGTGAGAGTCGAGGCACTGTTACTACACAGACTATATGTAACTTTTTCACTGCTTGTATGGGTGTATTCAACAGAGGCTTCCACACCTGACTTCCGTATTTTGAGCTGATTGTTTGGAGACACACAAACTGGCATTTTTGCATGTGTGCACTTGCTGTCTGAGCCGGAATTGAACTCATAATATTTTTTTTAATTGGTGGCTATTTAAATAGTAAACACTTTTCTCAACTTTGTAAGATGTTATGTCACGAATTATGTGCAACAGTTCTGAATTAAGTTGCGTGTCTAATGGAAACTAGCTGCGCACCTTAAAAGTATTTTCCTTTTGGTTTTGCAGTAGACAGTTGATTATAAAAATAATTTGTGATAAAAATACATGAGAGTTTATGACTTTTTCATGATAGCAAGTTTTATTGACACTTAGCACGCAATTTAAGCATTTTAATATTATGCTTGTAATATCAGTACTGTTACACTTAGAGTGGTGCACCACACAGGTTACATATACAAACTCTGATTGCCTGTACAAAGCCATAAGTGTGCATTTTATATTTTTGTGGAGAAATTTAGTAAAATTTATATCTCTGTATTATCCTTGGTATTATGGTATTATACTTGTTTTTCCTATTTGGCGTGTCTCATTCGGTCGGTGTATTAAACATAATTTTAGGCAGTTGCCTCTTGCGTATTAAGTTTGCACAACCCCAGACACCTCAGTATGTATAATCATTTTCCATGTTATATGCTCCATTTTTTATGGATCGTCAAATGCCCAAATTCTCCCGAAAAATCCAAACTAAAGTAACTCAAGCAGTGCTGGATTACAGAATTAAAGAGCTTTTACTGTAGCATCATTTATGAACAAAAACAAGGCCATACCACTTATTGCTTGGATGGATAATGAAAGATATGATGATACAAGATATATCACTTTTGTGTTGCTATGTTTGTACTGACATGAATACTATGAAATGGAGTTGTATTAGAAACTGTTCACTTGACAAAAAATAACAATTTTATCTCGGAGTTTGTTTGCTGTGTTATCTATGAAGAACCCGGTCCTTACATTTCAAAATGGTGTCGCTTTCCAGTGGTTAGAAACGTTTAAAGCAGATATACATTTTGCCAGCAGTGACCCATTGTAAAATAAACTGCAACTAAGAAAACTGTGTAAATAGTCATAATGTAAATACAAGATTAATTTCACTGTTAAGTGTTTGCATAATAGTAGTATGTGATTTTATGCTCATTATACATGTGAAATATGTATTGAGTTTAAGAAAAATTCTGTAGTCTCTCATAAAATAAAGTTCAATGAACTCAGCTCCAGTTATTGAGTCTCAGTCCATCTCTTGTATACAACCAACATTTAAAATTTTTTTATTCTTACTTAACATTTAATATCTTACAAATAAAAACAAAGTATAAAATTTTTTTCTAATTTATTCATGAAAGATTAGTATACTTAATGTTTCAATTTAAAGAAATGTTATACATTTTGTAAGGAAAAAACAAGAAATTGTGCACAAAATACGCCCACACATTGATTGAGAATCATTCCTGATAGGCATATGGTCTTGTCACATGCAAATTTTCATTTCCCTACATGGTGAGCATTGTGGCTGTAAACAAGTTCTCCAGTGTAAATGTAGATTTATTCGTGAATAACACGTGTGAAGGGAACTCAGGCTGTAAGGCTGTCTGTTGCAGATACCAATGTTCAAAGTCTTCAAGAGGAGGATAAACTTCCGCTTTCAACACCTGCACTTGCTGTTAATGTAATGAGCACATTTCTTCATCGTGTCAAGTCTTCCATATGAGTTGTCATCATTCAGGGCTCCACCCACTTAAACATGTTGCAACTCCACCTCCCTTCCCCACATTCTCCCCAGCTCTTCTTTTCGGGATGCAAACAAACTTCGTAAGCAGCGAGCCGTGTGCATGAGCCAGTTAAAATAGCACAAGCAACTCTCGACAGAGGGCGCATGAGAGTGTTGTAAATTCAGTTCCACGTATCCTAAATAATAAGTAAAAGGAATTGTAATTTGTTTATTTTTAACCCCAAGATTTAATGTTTTTACAGCTATGCTCAGCAACCTTCAAGCAAGCAACTTGCATTAATTTTATTAACGCACCCCTATGTGGCAATAAGTTTTAATAATTTATATTCTTATATGCAAATATTTTAAACGGTCGGACAAATTTAAAAACATGTGTTAATTATGTAAAGATTTCATGCCCTGCGCTTTTGTAAAATGCAGGATGAGTACAGTATAACTGAACAGTCATCAGCGAGGGTGCGAAGGGCACAGGCCAGTCACCATTTTTTTACATCCGCCCCAGTCTGAAGTCATCACTGACTATTTTTTTCTGTTTTAATATCTTAAAAGCTTTCAAAGTATTCTCTGTACCTGTCTTGAGCAGCCGGCTGCATTATTAATTATATTTTAACCTTTTTAAGGGACAATCTGTAGATTAATGTTCAGCCTTGAGGATGTCCAAAACTCACCTACGACGATTTTTACCATAGAGCATTAAATTTTTTTTTATATCAATATGTAATGAGGGCATAAAAGTACAGATGTGTAAAAAAAAATGTGTTACAGTGTGGAAAGTTGGTTATTTGCCAGGAGTCTGTGACCCGTATGTTTAAGGCACGCGGAAGGCCTTGAGAACCCACGTGTTTCATTAACATTTAGTGTGTCCGACACTGAGAACAGACCAGATCTGTTGCAAAAGGCATTACTGAAGGCATCATGTCTCATTTTTTTTTCCTCGGGCTACATTACACCTTGAGGTAAGTTTATAGCAGGGTATTGTAATCGGGCATACATAACACATCTACAACTGAAAAGGCATTAATGAAAGTAGTTGATCCCAGGGCAGTCTTTGAAGCTTCTAGGACTTTACTACTATTACTCTCAGGCGAGTATATAAGGTGGTTGAGCAGTCGACCATACATACAGTCTCTCCTCGGACGACAACACCCAGAGTCATCAAGTACCAGCCCGAAGCTATCATACAAGATGGCAAGAAGAAGCTGGTTGGCATAACTAAAAGCATGCCAAAACATGTCGAACAATGGAAGGAATGCATAACGAGAAGCTCTCCTGTGGGTTGTGGGTTTGAGTTCTCCATTGGTGAGTACCAACTTGCTGAGTGACTTGAGATCCCAGAGGCGAATGACAGCAAACGTCACCAAGGAGGTGGTCATCAACACGGCGTGAATTGCAGGTTCGAGTCCTCCATCGGCGAGTGCCATCTCGCAGGGCAAGTTGAGGTTCCAGAGGCAATTTAACACGTACGATACCAAGCAGGTCATCGTCAACATGACTATGACAGTTGCTGGTTCGAGTCCCTCATCTGCGAGTGCTCACACACTGGGTGAGCACCTCGGTAATTACAACCAGGAAAAAGGCAATGAAGATGAGGAATCGTCCCAAGGAACACACATGCGATGCCACACCCTGAGCTACAATCCGTGAAGGTGGACAAGAGATGGACGAGTTAGCAAGCTGCTGCATTCCTCTCTGGGATCTTACGAATCTGTCATCAGTACGCCTGCATTTCCCATATTCAGTTGTGTTTAAAACAAAACATAAAACATTGGCCTTAACTACACGGTGGCACCCACTGAAATAGGTCAACGCACTGTCACCAACTAATGCCTAAACGACCCTATGTTGGAGCGAATGCCTCAGACTCAGGCTAGACGCAATAGCTCTCGTTCTTGTGGATGGATGTAAAACAGCTTCTGCCATGTGAGGATTACTGGCTGTACATGTGTGGCCCACATTACAAATGCTAGCACTGAAGGATCCACTTTTGCAAATCTGCCAGTGAACATGTTTTAATATCTGCCAATTTAGCAGGTCCCAGGTTTGGAATCGTTCCTGTACAACCATCAAACAGCTCGTCTTTTTCCATTTGCTGCCCCATACATCAGATGAATTTATGCAAGATCGGCACTTATGTAGCAATGCAAGCTAGTGAAGCTTCCATTTGGAACAGAGCTTCAAGCTTCTAGCAGCAGTTATCACTTGACCTACCCAAAGCCACCTACAAGCTTTTGAATGTGGCATTTTCAGACCCACATTCTAAGGCATCACGTATTTATTTTTGGTACTTTGGTCAGAGTTTCCAAGCATGGTATGGATAAAAATAACTTTAAAAAAATAATCAATTTTTTTTAAATATCACTGAAGTTAGAAAGGCAGACCCATATAAAAAATTACAGGCATCATATAACCTTTGAATTTTGTTTATTTTAACAATTGTTAAAAAGTAATGAAATTTTGGAGGTGAATCATTTTTCCACTTCATTGAAATTTATAGCTAAGTACCGGTTTTCTAATATACATACACATACATATAACCACATACATACATACATATACATACACACACACACACACACACACACATATATATATATATATATTACTTGCCAAGACATTTTATTACTATGGTTAGAGATGAATAGCAAATACTATTTTCTCTTAATTTAATTATTTAACTCACTATAATGTAACAAATATTTTGAAAAACAGTCAACACTTCAATAGATTAGATGTTTAGATAATGAGAAACCATTAATTTAAGTAACAATTTTTTTTAAAATGTTAAATGTGTGAAATGGGTCAAATATGTTCTAGAAGGATGTGTCCAGCAGCATATTACTAGGGCTTTAAGTTAGTTGTCACTTGCAGTAGTTTAGACATTTTAATGCCTTTTTATCTATCCCAGACTGCTTTATAAAAGTTTTTCAGCATTTATAGCTAAAAATTTAATTTTAACTACAGTTGTCAGTGTTTTTCAGCGCTAGGGCACCATGGAATACTTTATGCAGCAATCTCTTCCAGGGACCTAGAGCTCTGGTTGTACTCAATTAAACATTTAAAGGTGGGCCAGTGTTTCGACAATTATTTGTAGACAAGATTATTTCTTCTGTTCTTGGTGCTGCTAGACAGTAATTTCTTGAATTCGCCGACCAAATTATTGTTGGTGTTTCTGTGAAGAAACTTTTGGAACAGTGAATCAGAATGTATTTGGGCAACTGTTTTTGGTGAAGAATAAAATTCACAACGCCTCAGAAATCTTCTTTCTCCTTTTGTAGTTAACACATTAAAAGGAATTTGTACTATAATTGTGTTAGGTCATCTTCGAACACTTCAGTAATGTACAAAATCAATTTATAAATATTGTAATTTGACAATTGAGTTGGCAATTTTTCCAGCAAAACTTCAAATAAACATTTTCTTCAACATCATGCTATGGACTTTTGTACACAAACACGAAATTAGCCCTACAGTGGTCTTCAAGTTTGTGATAAATAACGAGAGAGAGAGAGAGAGAGAGAGAGAGAGAGAGAGAATAAATTGTTTAGTCAAAACCACAGATTTGCCATTTTAATACATTTGATTTGTGGTGTTCTTTTAAGGAAATATTTTACTGAATCACTATTTCAGAGATCAAATTATCATATTAAAGTAACAAACTAACCTAAATCACCATGATGTGTTACTCCCACTTGTGATGAAATCTACTGAAAAAATATCTTGGTGGATAAGGATATCTCACATTGAATGAAAACTTGCATGTGTGAAATTGATTGCAAAACAAAAAATCAGGGTTGAACCAATGGTCGTAGTAATATAAATTAGGCATGTTTTAAATGTGTTAATGAACACTGTAGGTGTTAAATGTCACAATCCAAATATAATAATGATAAATTTGTTTACCTGTGACTTTAAAATCTAATATGGTCAGTTCATGTCTTTTAATGTTTACCTACAATATTTTATGATTAACTGGATTCGTGAATATGTTTCTAAAATAAGTCAAACCAACACATAAAGTGTATAATCTTACACCTTATAAAAACTAACCAAAGGATTTTTTATTGGTGTTTCATTTTCAAAGCAAACGTTTTTCTACGCTCCTTTATTAAAAGTTAAATTTTTAACTCTATTAACTCATCGAAAAATTTAGCAATGGTATTTGTATGCCAGTTTTTATACAGACAGAAAGCATACACTTATAAACCAACTACAAAATTAAGTATAGCAGGTGCAAGAAAAGACAAGAAAATGCAGAGCCGAGCATAGCACATTCCGGTACAACACTCACCGATCTGTAAGCCTTTGTTCAACAGCCAACACGTTGAGAGGACAGAAGAAAGGAAAGACAAGACCATTCATTAGTAAGACAAAGAACAAAAAGGTTTGGCTTTGCACACAGTATGCAAAAAACTAACTAGAACAAAAATGATAGAAGGAAACATTAAATATTCCACTGACATCAGGAAAATACTTAGGAAATTGGCATTTCTGACTGCAGCAGATATTAAATATATACTGATGTAATAACCCGAAAAAATTTTGTTAAATAGGAAAAATGTTTATATTAATAGTGCACAACTATTTTATTAACTGATTGGTAAAACACACTCAATTAAAAACATTCCTTAGTGACATGAAATAAAGAAAAAAGGAGGTATTTATAAAGTAAATGTTGAAAAATGTATAATTTGCTCCATGAATAAAAAAAAACATGAGTGATAGAATTTTTAAGCGCACACAACTTTCAATGAGCACCTGAAATTACTTGCAGAGTAAAACAAGCATGTAAGTAAATGTGCTAAATAGTACGACGTTTATTCACATATAAAAAATTGCTCCTTATTACTGGTTGTAGTAATTTAATTCAAAATATAGAAATGCTACAATAAGAAGTGAAATGAACAATTGAAATGAGTTTATACATTTCATATTAGTCACAGAAAAACTGTTAGTGAAAATATAACACACAAAAAAAAAAAAAGATTGTAATGCTGCAGAGAAATGCCAGTGGTTTTACAATCAAACAACTTCCACAGCACACACCAAAAGAGCACACGTAACAACACCAAGCATGCTGGTTACTAGATTCTGATGTGTTACCTAGGTTACACATGTCTGTAGAGAAACATAATGTTGTATTTTGACTTGCTATTTACAATGAAACACAGAATTTTAAATTTTAATAAAATTATATTGTGTATGGTAGTGCTTGTTCCTTGTTATATTGTTTTGTGGTGCAAGCTTTGTCTCTGTATTTAAATCTTTATGGAGGTTGTTTACATACCACCCAGTCACAAAATATTCTCTTACAGTATAGATTGAAAACATAAAATAAATTAACTGCAATTGGTCCATAAAATACCAGAAAACACAAGAAGCTAGCCATTTATTACTTGATGCATGGAACTGAAACCAGTGTATATATATTGTGTCAATAGTCAGCTAAAATTGTTAAAAACTTGTTGCTTTTAAATGCAAAACGTTAATTCATAATCCAAAAAATTTAATCATTCTAAAATAAATAAAATCATCCTATAAACATAAAAATAATATTTTTTGTAAAAATTATACCATTTGAACTAAGATAAAACCTGTTATCTTTCAACACTATTGAGACCATTGAGAGTATGCAATCACAGCAGTAGCATGTAATGTAATTCTTCCAATTTAAATTATATATCAGGGCATGATTGGATGTATAATGTTTAACAAGAAACCTCCAAACAAATTTAAGGGAAATTTTAAAAAAATAATGGTTAGTGAAAATTAAAAACAATATTCTTTCTCAGATGAATCAAAGCACATTAGACCTAAAAATTTTTATCTGTAAAAAAATTTGTAAAATAACAAAGCATTAATTTAGATATATCTCTTCCCGAGACTCTTACTAGATGACTCTTACTAATATGACTGTCCACCAACAGACATTACTTACGAACACTGTGGCATACAGATGCATAGAAACACATTGCTCAAAAAAAATTATCATGGTGTCAGAACAAAAAATTAATTTTCAATATGTAGAAATTTACAAAGAAATTAAACAATATTCTGTTTAAAACCGCTGGAAAATATTGAATATACCAACGCAAATTCAACCTTAACAATATTTAGGTACAAAATTGAATTTTGTCTACTGCTTTTTCAGTTTTACTGAAGATGTCATAAAAAAATCATGTGAAAAAAGCCTCTACATTCATTTTCTCATTCAGTGGAAGAGATGTGCATGAAAAATTTTCTCCATGTATCTGCCTGTGTACTTTGTGACAGTTGAAAATGGACCTTCTTATTCAAACATACATGTAACCTATGTGTGGATTGTTAGGAATGTAAATTTATATTTCTGTATCTAGGTGTGTACATCCAGTTAGTTGTGTATATGCATAGTTATTAGGATATTTCCGTTTGGAAAAGTGGTCTGTGTACCATCATGAAGTAAACTGAAATATTGTTAATCCGTTTTTCTAACAATGTCACAGTGTGTTTACTTAACCTCAATCCGATGACAACTCATATTGTCTCGGCCGATTCGTTATTATTCTCAAAAATTAGTACTACAAGTTGGGGAATTACTACCTATGGTGGATCAATTATTTGGGAGAGAAAAATTTTCAACATGGAAATTCACAAAGACGGCATATTTGGTTCAAGAAGATTTATGGGATGTGACACAGAGTGTCTCAGAAGCTCTGAAAATGGACAAAGACTGGAACAAAAGGGATAGAAAGGCTCACTCTAGCATTGTTCTCCTTGTTGATAAGACGTGATATTAAAACTGCAGCAGAAGCATGGAAGCCTTTGGAAAATACTTTGGAAGATCCTGGTCTTACCCAGCGTGTCAGCTTACTGAGATCATTAGTAACGATGACTTTAGATGACTGCAAGTCCATTGATGATTATTGTGATAGAATTATCACAACTGCATTCAAGTTAAATGAAATTAGGTTTAGTGTGAGTGATGAGTGAGTAGGTACCCTTTTGTTAGCTGGTTTACCAGACCACTACAAATCGATGATCATTGCTCTTGAAAATTCTGGGACACTCATTACAGGGGATCCCATTAAAGTTAAGCTTCTGCAAGAAGTCAAGAGTAAAGACGGAAATTAAACAAAAAAAAAAGTGATTTTTGGATTCGTGTACATCAGTACATGTAACAAATAATGTCAGCAAACTCAATGACGTGAAACCTAGTAACAGTTCAATTTTAGCTGCTGATTAGGCCTGTGCGAATATTCGAATTTTCGAATATCAAAACGAATAGTTTATTATTCGTATTCGATTCGATTTCGAATACTAACACTTCAAAAAAACGAATATTCAGTCACTTAAGAAAAAGGCTGAGCGGGATCACTGAAACCGGAAAACATTTCGAGATCACGGAGGTTTCTCTCGTTGGGCGAGGGAAAACGTTCCGCGGGATTCTCGTAATGTTTTAGAGTTCTTTATATGGAGTTATTCCACTACATCTGGCCACGTAAAGCCCGTTTGAACACAGTAATTCGGATAGATAACTAACGTATTTTATATAGAAGAATGTCGTCAGGTCGTTTAAAATAGATTTGAACTGTCAGCATACTGATAAAGATAAATACGTGTCTGTAAAATCCACACAACCGGGATGTTATAGGTGACAGTTTTCAGATTAGAGGGTGAAACATGGTTTGTCGGCACTGTAATTTCGTTCCGAACGTAACGGCGAAGAGAAAGAAAATTGTACAGACCATGTGGAAAACAACTGGCCGCATACTCACAGCAAAGACTCCAAAAGCCTAACATGCTACGTCAATGTTTTTCAATAGGATAATACACAGTAAACGACCTGATGCAGGTGGCAAACCCCCCCCCCCCCTAAAACTTCATACCCTTCCCACCCTTCCCAAATTCCTCGCGTAGTGACAGCTCAGGCAATTATCCTGTCCCGCGCATAAAAAAAAAAAAAACTCTAGCCAAGAACTTACTTAGCTTGCGATCACGTTACATGGTGTACCAAGATTGTGAAGTAAATGTGTTTTCTATGTTGGTAGATCCACGGTTCAAAGATTCACTAATTGAGGATGAAAATTAAAAATAAAATATGGGTTGAAAATTTGTGCAGGGAGGTATGTAAGCTGTGTAAGCTGAACACAGTAGCTGAAACTATAACTGAGACAAGTGAGGCTACAAGTGAAATGCCTATTAAGAAGTCATCTCTGTGGGCCGCCTACGTGATACCTTCAACAGCAGCTCAGTCTAAGATTGCAAGCTACAAAGAAACTATCCAAGGAGAAGTAAACGGATATCTGGCAGCACCCTTAATCCCAAAGGATGAAAATCCTTTCAGTTTCTGGTCAGAGAAGAGGCGCACTTGTTTCCGAAACATAGCTGTGGTAGCAAGAAAGTACTTGTCTATACCTGCCACACAAGTGTGCAGTGAGAGACTTTTCTCAACAGCTGGCAACATTGTGACGTGTAGAAGAGAGAGTCTACTCCCCAAAAATGTAGAGCAGCTTGTGCTTCTCCACAAAAATTTAAATTAGCTAATATGTAGTGATGTGACAAGACTCTTTTTAATACGAACTAATTATAAAATTGGAGAACCTTCAAATTTTAAGTACTGTCAGTTTTTTGATTCTACATATGTACATTGTATCAGTAAATATGTTCCTGTTATCATATTGTAATGTGATGTGATATAGGAAACATGTTTTATGGGATTTCAATTCTCATTCCAATTATTCGAACTCAATATTCGTATTCGAGAATAATTTGGTATTCGTATTCGAATTCGATTCGAACTAAAAAACTGATATTCGCACAGGCTTACTGCTGATGGATCAGGCTTAACAGCAGATGTCTCTGGCAGTGCCAACTTTGTGGTTACCCCACTTGATCCTGGACTGGACTGAGATGCTGAAGGTGAACAAGATTCCCGTGAAGTGAGTTTTTCACACCAAGAGGCCATTGGCAGCTTACTGTATCTTTCTCAAATCAGTAGACCAGACATTTCTTTTGCAACTAACCCGTTAAGAAGGTTCAATTAGTCTCACAAAAGGGTACACTGGCTTGATATTAAAAGAGTACTAAGATATCTTAAGTGTACGTTAAGTTATAAACTAGAGTTTTCAAAAGATTGTGAAAGTAAATTGATGGTTTTTTGTGATGCTGACAGGGGAAACAAAATTAACAACAAATACTCTGTTACTGGTTGTGTTTTAAAATTGTGTGATGGTACAATATTGTGGATTAGTAAAAAAACAGAAAACTGTTGCATTGTCAACATGTGAAGCAGTATTCACCATAAAAAAATTGTTGTGGCTCAGACATATGTCTGAAATTGACCCACAAAGTGTAAGCAGATCCTTTGCTGTATTCTGTGATAACAGAGGAGCAATTCAACTAGCAAAAAACTATGTTATTAGTTATTAACTCACTATCGAAGCATATTGTCATTAAAAATCACTTTATCAGAGAGCCTGTTGAGTCAGGCATTGTCAACATCATGCATGTACCTTCAGAGGAGATGATAGCTGATTTTTTTAATATGCCTTTAAAAAACCAAACATGAGGCATGTGTACAGTATTCTTGTCTGACCAAGTGAACTCTGTGTTATGTGATGATTATCTGAGTCTATCAATTTTTTATTTAAGTAAGAGTTCGCAACAATATAAATTTTAAGGGATGGTGTTATGAATGTAAATTTATATTTCTGTATACAGTTGGTTGTGTATACGCATCTATAGTTGTTACTGTTTGGAGGAGTTGTCTGTGTACCATCATTAAGTAAACTGAAATATTGTTAATCCATTTTCTAAATAGCATTGTTATTCCATATCCTAATATGTATGTGAATGGCATAAATAATTTAACACGTACACATGGCCTATCAATTTGAGTATGCTATTATGTAATGTAACATACTAAGGTTTATGATAAAAAAATTTGTTCCATCTCATCATACTCCCTTAACATGTTATAGCTATGTTGTTCGTTTACAATTGAAGAAAACTTGACAATGTCTGGTAAATACGTAATTTTAATTTTAGAATATATTGAGGTCTCTGTTATACTTAACTAGATAACAACAGTGGATGTTTCAAGACCAGGAATTGAGAAAAGAAACATTTTCTATCAAGTGAATTCTTAAGTAAACTACAATAAAACCTGTAAACAAAAATTTTCAAGAAACATGAAAATATTTTATGTAAAATTGAGGAATTTTTTTAAAGGCAGGAAAGTAACATGCATTGAGATTGTGTACATGATTACAGGGAATAAGTGTGAAAAACAGGAATGTTTAAAATCTGAGGATGAAAATGAAAAAAAAAAAAAAAATACAAAACACGTTAAAACCAAAACATTATTTTAATATTATAAATTACTTTAGTATTTTGTTATACAAATAAATAATTTTTTCATTGACATATGCTCTGTGTTTATAAAAAAAATTTTATCATTAAAGTTGTAGATAGTTAGTTGTTTTTATTTAATGGAATTTGGGACACTAATAAACAACTAATTTGCGTGTAGGCCCTAGATACCAGAAAAGACACGTAAACAATTTTTGAATATCTGAAAGCGTTGTTCATGTTTACTCAACAAATTTTGGTTTATCTGAAACACCTATTGCGAAAAAACCAAAATTGTACCTGGATAAATTTTAACAAGAGTTATTTTCTAACATTGTATACTAGCAAAATTAGATTATTTATAATGATAAAAATAGACTGGTTTTTATACATACAAAAAACTAGTTTTCCAATAACCACCCATTTCAAAAAGGAGATAATTCACTGTTTATAACTGGGATGTTTCCTGAAGGAAAATCCATATACCTGACTACAAGGATAAAAAATGACAAGCCTGTATTCTCTTATCACATCAGCAAGTCAAAGTGATAACATAAAAAAAAAATTATTTTACTTAGTTTTCTTGTAAAACATATATATCTTCAATTTATCATCTATTAATAGAATGATTAGACCGTATATGCTTTTTTTAAATGTATATTACAGCTATGAGGAATCAGAGTTGGAAAAAGTATTTTTCTATTTTAATTTTTTCCCCATTAACTACTTTTCACACGCCCAAATACATTTACATCATTACTGAATGTGGAGAAAATAAATATTCATGATGATGATACATAGTTGTACTTGATGCAGTATGAATTTACAGCAGAAAAAAAACTAACTAAAATATATGACTAGTAAGCAAATTAAACTTTCTTTTCGAATACAGTAAAAAGTTTAATTGGATGGAAGAACAGCCAGTTTGAAGTATGGAAAAATCTAATGGTTTAATAGAGTAAAAAAAAGTAGAGTTACAGCTACAAGCGATTCGTTTCGAGTAGTAAACATTCCTACCTCCGCGTAGTGCTCTTCGTTCTGCTGCAGTAGATCCACACACAGCTCTGCCAAGTGTATTAGGTCTTCAAGCTTCTTGCTTGGCGCCACAGTCACCTCGCCGCTCAGATCATCTGTGACAGCAACTTATTCATTACAAATATTTTTATTTTATTTTTATTTGGGCTATATGTTTGATCAAAAGCAAGGTCATTAAAGATTGCCACAATGCATGAAACACAGGGAAGAAATTGGCCACTGTATATGATAAAGCATCAATCTGGCATTTTCCTGGCATGATTTTGGGATTCCTGAACTTTCTTAAGGCATCCCAAATGTCTCATTCCCAAGAGTTAGTTACTACGTGGTTCGGCGGAAACCATTTATTACATGTGGCGTCGGTATCTTTATAATTACGTAAAATAACAATACTTGAGGAATTAAAAGGCACTGTGGCACGAAATTGATTTACGTGAGGTCCAAGTCCCCTAAGTGGCTGGAAAAAATTGTAACACTGCAAGACCTTGCCCTCCTCAGAATGTTTGAGGAATTATTACAAGGTTTTATTCATTCAGAGGAAACAGCTGATTATATAGTATCAAGGTTATAGTGAACTCGTTTCTATACTTGTCTTTTATATTATCATATATTTTTTCATACTTAATATTCTCGTAAATAATCTTTATGTTAAGATGTTTTATTAAAAAAAAAAGCACTTAACTATATTTTTACTAGTACTCATTTCTATAACTAAGTTATAATACATTAAATGCATTTTTCAGTATGTTATTTACTTTATATTTGGTTATACTATACACCTATATTTTACATTTCGAGTTATTTAGAAGCTTTCATAATGATTCTAGAACATTTGTTATTGATTGAGTAAACGAAAGGACGAAAGACAGGTGCACGACTCGGCGGCACCATGATTGAGACTAGTTTTATTGTAAATGTTCTCTTTCTTTACTTCCTAATTTTTTACTAGTACCATTTCATTCTGGAAAGTTATTGTGCCAATTTTTGGTTTTACAAGGTAATCACACATAATATCTGGCACTGTAACCTTCTTAAATGTTCTAGAAAGATGTGTCCTGCGGCATAATTCTATGGTGTTACATCAGCTGTCACTCGGCTACTGAAAGGATAGGTTGTGTGTAGCTCACTGGCGTATGGATTATTAGTAATGAGTAAATTTTGCGTGGAGAACTGAACGCTTTTTGGTTTGGGCCAAGCCGTAACTTTACCATTGTTTTGGAATTTAAATTAGAAATTAAATTTTAACTCCAGGCATCAGCATTATCGGCCCACAATGACAGTATTCATTCAGTTACAACCCCCAAGAACTAAAAGTCTCTACCTATACCAAGTTAAAATTAGCTATCAGTCATAATCATAGCCCATTTTCATAAAAATATTTTCTTCTGTTTTTGCTGCTGCTAGTCAGTGATTTCTTGGTTCAGGTGACACAAACAGTTGTTGGTGTTTATTATGAACATGTTGGTTTGTAAATTGTTTAAACTTCAACTTGACTTGAACAGTGTATCCCACTTTTGTGTTTCCGGAATCCAGTCACTTTTGTGTTTCCGGAATCCAGTTATACTGTTTGTATGTCGCAGCCATTAATGTTTTGTGATGTGTATCATGTGTAGAAAAAGACAAGCAGTACTCATTGATCAGCACATTATTATCTAAACTGCATATACCCAAAAGAGGTTATGGGCCCAGGTGTGTCAATCAGTGCAGATTAACGAGTTCAGTCAAGCAGGAGTGTGGAAATTATTAAGTAAGTCCCAATACTATTCCTGTTTCCTTCATTTCTAAGAGTCTCATCCTTAGGGGTATAAAATCATTAAAAGCTACTATGTCAGCGGGGCCTTATGGCATATAAAATATAATCTTGAAAAGATGTTCTTATCTTTGCAACAACTATTGGAACAAATTTTTAATACAAGTTTAAAAAGACAAGTTGTTTTCCCTTCTAAATGGAAGATAGCTAATGTTATTCAAATTAAAAAAAAAAAGGAAGTAAATTTAATGTTTTAAATTATAGACATTACTAAATGGTTTTCCAAAATATTTTGAAAAAATAATTTTTAAACCAATTAATTTCTCAATAAAAACTGATTATCCTGCAAACAACATGGTTTAGAAATGGTATGGCTACTAAAACAAATTTACTCACTTCCCTCAATCCAATTTACAATAAAGTTATCAATAGGGGGGAAGGTCTATGTCTGTTATTTTGATCTGGCAAAAGCCTTTTACACTGTCAGTCATACTACATATTTTACTTGTTTAATTATGAAACTTTGGCCTCACTGATAATTACATTAATTGCTTTACTGGATACCTTGAAGACTTGTTTTTTGTTATCAATTAACAACCATAATTCTTCTTTGTATTTTGCTAGATCTGGTGTTCCTCAAGGAGGTATGCTATCTCCCCTACTATTTAATATGTATATTAATGATATAATTTGGGTTCTTCATCATACTTCTGTCTATTGTTTGCTGATTACCTGAAAATTTACAAAGAAAATAATTCCTTAAATAATGTTTATCTGCTCCAAAGAGACATTATTAAAATTGACAAATGGTGTGAACTTATTCTTGTTTCTCTTAACAAAGCTATAAACTAAAATTATTTCCTTCACTTGATAACACTGAAATCTCAGTATCACTTAGTATAAAAGATATTGGTGTCATCTTGGACTCCAAATTATTTTTCATCTACATGTAAACTCTCTAGTATCCATTTCCCTTAGAACCGTAGCATTAATTAATTATATAACTTCTCACACCTCAAATATTGATTCTATTCTTACACTTGACCTAGCTTGAGTCAGATATTAATTAGAATACTGTTCAGTAATTTATTAATACTAACAATTATGATAGTGAAAATATAATCCCTAAAAAAATAAATTTTTCAAAATCATAAGTCTAAGTTATTACATGCTACCTATATTAGTTCTTTATATTCGGGGAGCTTATTAAGATACTCTGTTTGTATATACAGGGTCCGGCAAAAAGACCTCCTGTATTTGGAGAGGGCGCTCCGTGAGTTGTGGTGGGGATACGTCGATGGAGGGGATATTGATCGATAGCGGTAAACGTGCCATTGTCAGTAGGTGCAATGGCATGGCGTGGTGAACATTGTCCGTTTGTTGTGGAGGAGTTTATTCGTAACGGAAGTTCTGTGATTAATACTCAGCGAGCATTTCGCATTCGGTTCGAACTTGGCCGACATGATTCTGTTGCGGATAGAAAAACTATTCACGTTTGGGTATCAAACTTTAGAGCAACAGGTTCTGCGCTGAAAAGAAAATCGCCTGGCCGACCTCGGACTGTTACAACGCCGGAAAATGTGGCACGTGTGAGAGCATCCATCCAGCAATCTCCAAAGCGTTCAGCACTTAAACAGGCAGCTGCCCTAGGATTGTCTGATCGGAGTGTAAGAAGAATCCTGCACAGAGATCTTCACATGCACCCATACAAAATGATGGTTTCCCAAGAATTAAGTGAGAGAGATTTTGAAACTTGTAGAGCTGTGTGTGAGGACATTCTTCAGAACATTCCCCCTGGTGGTGTGTTGATTTCATCTGATGAGGCCCACTTCCACTTGTCAGATACTGTAAATAAACAAAATTTCTGCTACTGGGCAGCAGAAAACCCACAGGAACTTCACCAACGACCACTTCACAGCCCTCGTGTGACAGTTTGGTGCGCCGCTGCAGAATTCAGTGTGTGGGGTCCGTATTTTTTTGAAGAAGATGGGCTTACGGTAACAGTTAATTTGAATCGCTACTGTCATATGATTCAGACCTTCCTCCAACCTAAGTTAAACCAGTTTCTTAGAGACCATGCAGAGGGAGAAGTCTGGTTCCAACAAGATGGCGCCACAGCTCACACTTCGCGGCGATCTCTAGCAATTCTGAGAGAGTTGTTTCCTGGACATCTTCTCTCTTTGCGAGGAGACATCGTCTGGCCCCCGAGATCGCCTGATTTATCACCTTGTGACTTTTTTCTTTGGGACATTTAAAGGCGCAAGTTTATAAACATCGCCCCACAACCCTGCAAGCACTTAAGGAGGCAATCACCCAGGAAGTGGCTGCCATTCCACCGGAAATGACACGACGAACTATGGACAACTTCCGGGAAAGGCTTCGTCAATGTGTGAACAATGGAGGATGCCATTTATCTGACATGATGTTTAAAACCAAGTAATTTGAAATGCATAGTATTTGTTGTTCACAATTAAAAGTATTTTTTCTGTATCTTTCTTTGTTTGTTTGTATCTGCCTTTTGAAATATGGGAGGTCTTTTTGCCGGACCCTGTACTAATGTTATAGTTCAAAACATAATTGTTAATATTTACAAGACAATACTGGTATAAAGGTTCCCCAGTTTAACAGTCAATTGAAATCTATGATATGCACTCTAAACAACAAAAACGATTTTATTTATAGATTAATTTCAAACATCAATAAATCAAATAAAAATTTTGTATTGTAATAAAATTATAACCCTTAATCATTTAATTGTTCCATAATTATTCTGTTCTTGTCTTCATCTTGTTATATCACATATTACACATTTTGTTTATCGTTTGTATGCCGTGTCTTGTTTTATCATGTGGTCACTACTTCTGTGTGGTTCCTGCTGGCTGTTGCATCTGCTTGCATGTGGTGCATATCTGCATGGTCGACCCCCTGCAGATAGTGCCCACAACTGCATAGTGCTACCCTACGTGCGGTACTTGGCCAATTGTAGCGCCTGCATCTATTTTGTGAAGTTTTATGTATTTGTTTTCTTTATTAATTATTACGTTTGGATGTGTGTGTGTTTATTTTGTCTGTATGTCATGCCCACCATTAAAGCACTCAAAATGTTGGTGGGCATGTCACAAATATATGCATACAAATACATATTGGTGAAAACAGGTTTGCATTCATTAACTATGCTAAACATTCTGTGTCTATGGGTTTTCGCATACAAGGAGCAATTAGTTGTAGCTAGAAAATTTGTAACATATTAACAAACTCTTGTTGTAAAAATTTTTATCTAACAACTACCTAATGTTTTTACTTATATTATTTTTATAATTAAATAGGCAACATGGGATGTTGAAATCACAAAAATGCCCCCTTCCATTCTGAGCCGACTAAAAGACATGGAAGTTTTACTAGCCATTAATTCTGGCATAAACAAATATAATGATTACTATTTTAAGAACAAATTATCACAATACTAAAAAATTAAATGGTGGTATACCAGTGACAGATTTAGAGGGGGGGTGCGGGAAGAAGGGTAAAATATGCACTGGGTAATGCGACTTCTTAGGTATAATAAACAGGTATTATACAAGGTCCAGATAACCGGTGCCGCACCCCCCTCCCCCTTCCCACAAGAAGTGAATCCTGGATCCGTCCCTGTGGTATACATCCAAAAATATATAAAGAAATAATAGTAACAATATTTGTGTAAAATGATATTTAAAACATATAAAAAATGCAAAGATTTGACATCGTCCGGGGCTACGCCCAGCTCGATATGCCATCACACCCCGCCACTCCACTCCTTCCCTGGCGTTTGAATCTCCCGCCGACATGTGTGTGTGTGCGTGTGAGGGCGCCGCGAACCACAGGAAGAGGGCGCAGTAGAATCAGTGCTTCGTACCCTTAAATTATTAGTAATTGGTTGTTTGTAATTCGCTTTCCTTTTTAGCCCCTGTTATTTTTATAATATTTGTCATTTCAATAATTAACGTAAATTTTAAGTGTATTGATGACGTATCCTGCAGGCCGCCAGAGACGTAGACTTGCCGAGGCCATAATGCAAAACCGATCTTCACCTTTTATTGAGAACTGCATAATAAATTTCTAATGTAATTCTTATATTTTATAATTCTATGTAAGAGATTAAAGAATAGCTTTTAGGGTTTTCTTGAGTAAGCCTCGGCGCAATACGGCCCGAATAACGGTACCATCCGTTTTGGCGCGCTGCGTCATTGTCTAGCCACCCCGACGGCCATTGCTCTCCCCAGTCGATCTCTAGCGCTCACCGAGGTAGGAAGCACGCCGCACTCCGGGGACTTCAACTTTGTAATTCATCTGATCCGGTAATTCTGTCGACTAGTAAGTACTCTAAAACGCTTTCGTGTACCCCCGGGGCCTACCTCGGGAGCCGCCTGTTTGATTAATATCTGTAACTCCGGTAACGGGACTTGAAACTTTCGCGAACAATCTAGCACGGCCACGTGGTGGCCGGCCTCACCTAAGCCTATTGCGCCGTAAGGCTTTTGACTGTTAAACGACGGGACTAGGAGTATGTAAAGAATTATCGTGCCGATGTGTGTGCAAGGCCAATAAAAACCCGAATCAGTATCTTGCGTTGTGATTGACCACGTGTGTGTTACCCGAGTACCTAGGGGCGTGTGGGATGCCTTGAGAGCCCACGGTAGGGATTAAAGCGTGCCCGACGCTGAGAGCGGGCTGTAGGTCTGGTTATTGCATAGGCAGTATTCGGGGGAAACGAGTCACGTCTCCACACGGGCGACGTCACGCCCTGGGATAGGAGTCTTGCCGGGTCCACGTGCCCCTACACGTGGTGGCGCCCATTAAATTACAGCCTAACATCTTAACAACAACCCCCGGCCACGTCATGTGGCGCCCAAGAGCGTGGGGCGTGACAAAACTGCAGGAATAACTAGGACCGAGGCGCGAGGGAGATGTGCTGTTGTTGCACGGAGCGACGGAGCGAGCGGAGCGGATAACGGTACTCTGGCGCGACGGTCACGTGACCGTCCCTTGGCGCGCGCGCTTACAAGAATTCGGCAAGGGCGTGAACAGACTTGTGGAGTGCGGGGCAAGAGTAGACTAGGCAGTACACCAGCCATAGCACGATGTCGTACTGTATGCGGACGGACTGTAACGTAAGTGAGGTGAAGACGGAAGTTCTGTACAACCTGAAAAAGATGTACTGCATTAAGTGCGCGCGACCGAAACACGTGGGAGGTCTTTTAGGCGCGTCCTGGGCGGACACGTGTAGCTGTTTGGAGCCACGGGGGGACAGTCCGCCGGGGGAAAGGAAGGTGGCCGTACCGGACTATTTCAAGTGCACGAACGTAACCTGCGACGGACGAACACGTGAAGGCGTGTGGTGTAAACAGTGCCGTGCGTTCAAGCACGTGGCGTGTCTCACGCGGACGGAGATGGACAGCACCGAGAACACCTGGTACATCTGTGCGGAGTGTCACGGCGCGCGGCGCGCAGGGGGAGGAATGACCGAGGGACAGCAACCCGCCCCGCGGACCCGAACACACAACCCCGGTAGGGCAGGTCGAACTCCCGGAATTCGCAGGCCGGACAAGTGACGACCCGAGGCAGTTTCTCAACGCGTGCCGCGGGAGGTTGAGTCGCTATGGTGTTCCGGAGGAGGAGTGGGCCGAGAGAGTAGGCGGAGTGCTACGTGCGGACGCTAGAACGTGGTGGACCATCATCCACGAATTCGACATGCCCTGACCGGAGTTCGTCCGACGGTTCGAAGCCAGATTTGCAGACGCGCGGACGGAGTTGAAGGTGCGCACGGAGCTGTTCTGCCAGGAACAAGGGCACGCAGAGTCGGCCGAGGCGTTCATACTCAAAAAAATACGCCTGTACAAGCGCCTGTTCCCGACGCAAGCGCCGGAGGAAATCCTAGGACCCACCATTGAACTCATGCGCCCGGAAATCCGCCCACACCTACGTCACGCGGCCCAAAGCTCAGCGGAGGAATTCGTCCAGCTCGCGCGGACCGTGAAACAGGACCTGAAGGCGCTCAAACCCACCAGAACCAGCGCCGCGACGCCGACGCATACGGAGCCGGCGACCGACACCACTCAAGCTGTAGTCACGTACGTCGCGCCGCGGGCAGAGGCGCGCCGCGACAACTCACGCCCAGACAACCGGTCGCCACCGGCGTGGCGTCGACGGGCCATTGGGGAGGGCCCCCCGCCACAGTGCCAGACTTGCCCGGCGGGCACCTACCACTGGCACCAACACTGCCCAGTGCGCAACCGCTACCGTCCGGACCACGAGGCGCCGGGGCAGTCGGGAAACGGACGCGGGGGGACAGCGCAGTGACTCAGACGCTTCCCCCCCCCCCCCCCCCCGACAACAGCCGAGGCCCGCGAGCACGCACCTGCAGGCCCCCTACTGGGTCACGTCAGTGCCGACGAAGGCGACCTCCTGCGCATCCCGATCCACGGCAATGGGCGGGCCGTGAACGCGCTGGTTGACACGGCCGCCAGCCACAACTGCGTCGCCGCACGCCTCCTGGAAGACGCCCAGTACGAGTGCCAGCCGGGCCAACTCCAGCTGGCCACGGCCGGAGACGTCTGCCAGACGCAGGGCGTCGCGACGCTACACGTCGACATCCGAGACCAGCGGTCGACGACGACAGCCGTGGTGATCACCGGGCTGCGCGACGACGTCATCCTGGGGCAGCCCTGGCTCCAGCAGCAGGACACGAGGATCGAGGTACGGGACGGCCGGGTGCACGTGGGCGTCCAAGGCCGCCGCACTGTCTACGGGCTCGGAAGGGCCGCACCGATGCCGGAGGTCAAGGTCAGTCTCGACGGATTTAAGCACGGAGTTCCTCCCGCATTCCGGGACCTGATTCAGGGTGTGCTCGACCAACAGAGTACTGTGTTCGCGAGTGCAGACCCCCTTAAACGGACCACAGTGGCCGAACACGCCATCCCCACCCATCCTCACGTCCCAATGTTCATTCCACCAGGTAGCTATGGGTACGCAGGCAGGCAAACTATCCTAAGACAGGTCAATGAAATGCTTAGGGACGGTATCATTGAGCCAAGTGAGAGCCCGTATAACTTCCAGATCGTACTTGCAGAGAAAAAGGACGGCACTGCCCGATTTTGTGTTAATTTTAAGCCCATTAACAAGGTCACTGTCAATGCACCCCCACCTCTGTTGAATATAGCGGACACGATAGCCGGCCTAGGAAATGCAAAAGTGTTCTAGTCACTGGACCTGAAATCGGGTTATTGGCAGGTGCCCATACGACCCGCCGACCGCCCCAAAACTGCCTTCACCATCCCAGACGGGCGCAGGTTCCAGTTCCGGGCGATGCCTTTCGGGTTACAAGACGCCCCCGCGACCTTTCAGAACATGATGACGCGCGTGCTGGACAATTACTCAGGGAAATTTGCGGCCGCCTACTTAGACGACATCATCGTGTGGTCACAGACGTGGGAGGAGCACGCCCACCACCTTGCGTTAGTGCTAGAACGGCTTGCGTCACACGGCTTGACCTGCAACAGGGAAAAATGCCACCTGGGGACGACGGAGTTAGATTTTTTGGGGCTCGTGGTGAATGCTGACGGCAACAGGCCTACCTCACAACAGCTCGAGGTCATACTCAACCAACCCACCCCGAACACACGCAAACAACTCCAGCGGTTCATAGGGCTAGCCAACTGGTTAAGGGCCTTCATCCCCGATTTCTCAATCGTGACAGCCCCGCTGACGGAACAACTGTCACCGAAGAAACCCTATAGGTGGACCGGCGCCATGCAGCACGCATTCGACGAACTGAAACGCCGATTCCGGCAATGTCACACACTGGCTAGGCTCAACCCACATAAACCAATCATAGTGCAGACCGACGCAAGCCAGGAGGGCGTCGGCGCCATCCTACTCCAGCTAGGCGAGGCGGGCGAGCCACGGATCGTGGAATACGCGAGCGCTAAGTTCGGGGATGTGGAGCGTCGCTACAGCGTCAATGAGCGCGAATGTCTCGGGGTCGTGTGGGCCATAAGACGCTACCGCCCGCACCTGGAGGGGCAGCGCTTTATTCTGAGGACAGACAGCCAGTGCCTCAAGTGGCTCGCCACTATGCAGGGCCGCCGCTCTAAGCTGACAAGGTGGGCCATGCTTCTCCAAGCCCTGGATTTCACCGTAGAACACGTAGCGGGGAAGGATAATGAATTAGCCGACGAGCTATCACGGAACCCGGACCACACGATACAGGTGCGAGATGACGCGGAATGGGAAGAGCTACTACCGCCAACCCGGGGGTATGAGGGGCGCGAACATCAAGGGGCCGAGGCAGACACACGCCTCTGCGCGATGCACCTGGCCACACCTCCCACGCTTCCCCCGGGGGCCGAACTCGATGACCTAGAAGCGTTCGTACAAGCCGTACAAACCGCCGACGCGCACACCCAGGAGCTGGTCCGTATGTGTGGCGAGGGTACCGTGGAAGGGTACCGTGTCGTAGACGGATGTTTACAAGCCCACCCGGCGGGGCAGCGACAGGCAAGATGGCGGACGTACGCACCGCGAGAGGCACGACGGGACATCTTCTCCATGTTGCACGACAATAAGTTGGCAGGACACCCCGGTACCGATCAGACACTACGGGCAATACGGGAATGGTTCCACTGGCCGGGAGTAAGCAAATACGTCAGGGACAATGTGCGCAGCTGTAAACATTGCCAGCGGCACAAGACCCGCCGGCCGGACGGGCGCGAACAACAGGTACCCCGGCGGCCCACAGAGCCCTTCCACACCGTGGCCCTCGACCTCATGGGCCCATACCCCCGTACCCCGCGGGGCAAGAGGTTCATACTTGTGGTCACCGATTGCTTCACCCAGTGGGTAGAGGCCTTTCCGCTGGCAAACTGCCGGGCCAGCACGATTGCCAGGGCACTGGAAACGGAGTTCTTTCCCCGGTGGGGTTACCCCCGGGTGCTCCTGTCTGACAACGGTACGCAGTTCGCGGGGCGCAAGTGGAAAGCCTTGTGCCAAAAGTGGCGGGTCATACCACATACGACCCCTGTGTACCATCCCAGAGCGAATCCCACGGAAAGGCGCAATCAGGAAATTAAGGCCCAGCTGCGTCTGTGACTAACAGAGGACCACACCACCTGGGACGTTCATCTTCCGGACATTCTATACTGCTTGAGGCGCAGGGCAAATGAGGCTACCGGCGAGACACCAGCCACCCTAGTACAGGGGCGTAATCTGCCACTTCCGGGACAGTACCGGGTACTGCAAGTACGGGGGGAGCAGGAAGAGGTCACGCCTGACGCACACGCGGAGCGGACGGAGACGGCCCGGGAGTCGGCGCGACGCAGACAGGCGGAGTATCAGGCGCGCATCACGCCGGCCTCCACGTCACCACCCCCGACCCTGAGTCCGGGGCAACTATAGAGCATCCCACTCTTAGATTGCAGTGTGGAAGTAAATGGGCGCATTCTCTCTCTCTCTAACACACGCCGATTGCCGTTAGCACTGTCCTTGTTTCTTCGTGCGTTGTTGCCAAATATCAAACGAAATTTAAAATTTTAACTTTTGGAACAAGCTTTTTTTCATATTGTATAGAATCAAAATACGCATCAGGCAATGCTTATTTTGAATACTTAACAATATTTTAAGTGTCCGAAAAAATTAAAAAACATAACTTATTCGCTGCGAACTGTTTTGAAGTATTCCGATATGTTTCACATCAAAAAAAGAAAACCTATTTGTGTATTTCATTCAGATTTTTTTTATTAGTAAATTAATGCCTTAGGACGTCACCGAACAAATGTTAAGACAAAAACTGTACAGGTTTCACTTAAATAATTTTTTTAATATGTTGAAATGCGTTTTCTCACAACCTGACACATCAAAAAGTTGACCCGCGGAAAACATTTTTTCTGTTAAAGATAGATGGGGGACCAAAGCGAGAAAAATGTTCACAATGAATTGAATTAGTTTTTAAAAGCAGCCCCATCTCAATTGCTTCTACAGTTTCCGTGGAAATAGCTGTTAAAGATGTGTCTTATCAGTACAAGAGCGCGCGCTGCCGTCGTAAGAGGAAACAGGGTCGTGTGTTTAGATAAGTGGGGTTCTGTCCTACAAGCAATTTCAAATACATGGCTTCCTTAGTCAACAAAAAATATTATAATCGATTCTTGAACATAATATGTAAAATGTATGAAATAAATACGAAGGAATTCAATAGCGATCATGGTACAAAATTTTGAATTATTTTTCTATCCTCAACACCAAGCATCTTATCAAACATTGTTTTAGACAAAGTTTTGGAAAATAATTATGATATTATTACAAACAATTTAAACAGATTTGATAAGGTGTTTACTAAGGCAGTTACGTTTTTTTGTCCGGTGAAATTTTTTTTCGAACCCATGCAGTTATGGCTGGTCGTATCAAAAATGTATTTAGAAAACATTTTTCGGCATTAGGTAATCCGAGTTATCATACGTTAAAACGGATTCGATATTATTCATATTATGGGAGTTGTTGCGATTTTTCTGTTTTTCAAAAAATCTTCCCCATTTCTAACCAATTGTTCGGATTTTTCCCATAACTTACTCGACCGAGAATTTCCATTACCGTATTTTATTTATAATTTTGGACATGACTTGTCCAAAAATACGGCATTTATCGGGCCCATGAAAATGTGATATATATATATAATTATATATATATATATATATATATATATATATATATATATATATATATATATATGGGATTTTTAGAACAGAAAAGAAAACTATAAGAAATTTTCGTCTACAATAGGTAGTTTTTATTTGAAATTTACGTAAAAGTGGCATTATTACAAATTTATATGTGTAATAGTATAAAATATTATAAATTACGATATGATATCTTAAAATGCTTCTTGTTCGATCCAAATTACATAGACACACATCTCCTGAAATTCGTAATGTGTTAGAGATTTGGCAACAGCGCGCGCCATAAGCCGTGTACTGCAATCTAAGAGTGGGACGGGCTATAGTATACGCCAGGCTACACCCCCTCTCCGCCAGTGGGCGGAAGTATTGCGCGGGGCTGGCGGCGAAGTGGGTGGGCCCCGTACCAGTGGTACGAACAGCCGGTACCACAGCCGTGTTGCTACGTCTACCCACCGGCCGAGTGGTTAAATACCATAGGGACACGGTGAGGTTGGCACCGGCAGAGGAGGTGACAGACGCGGATGTACCGAGCCACGAAGTGGGGTCACCGCGCAGAGAGCTCCCCAACCCAACGAGCGACAGTTCCCCGGAATTCGCCGGGTTCCCGGAAGAGGACGGGCCGGGTCCCGAACCAGAGACGCCGTCAACCGCCACGTCAATGGGTCCAGCCGCGGACCAAAGAGCAAACTCCACACCCACTAGCGGCGGGACGCCGGGATTCGCCGGTTTTCCGGAACCACCAATGATATCACCCGTCCGACAGGCAGGATGTACCACCCAGGCGAGACGGCTGTTCACGGAAAGCGTGGATGAAGACTTCTACGGGTTCGAGGAAGGGGAAGACGTAGGTGGCACGGAGACGGGTCGTCTCCCAAACCCCCTTATCTGGCACCCAGACAATGAGGGGGAGCGGACAGACAGTTCCCCATTGGAGGAGCCGAAATGGCCCTTCCACTACTCAATGACCGACTCGTCCTTCCGGGTAGTGGTGGAGGAACCCGCAGATGAGGCACGCAAGGAGGGCGGAATGGGGGAAGGAGAAACGGACAGGCAGGACGCGGGGCATGGGTACAATCTCCGCCCACGCCAAGCGACGGCGCCACCCGAATGCTGCGTCGTGGAGATGACGCACCACGGCCCGGCCGGCGCAGATGTAAACACCGGGGGCCACGCCCACCCAACTGTCAACGGCGCGCGGCCATATCGAGCTACTTTCGGGGGGGGGCAGATTAAAAATATTTAACACTGATAGTTTATGATTAACATATACTACCCTTATTTCATAGCATTTGGTTCTGCAAAAATAACCTTTGAATTTGCATAAAATTATATTTCACAAGATTATATTTACAAAAAAAAAAAATAATAAAATACAAACATGTGAAGAAATAAATAATAAAAACAATAATATAATACTCACCTTCTATTTTAGCTTCAGCAGATAATCTGGTGTAATTCACCAAAGCCGCAGTTTCTAAGCACTTTTTAATCATCCCTCGCACCTCTTCTGGTGGGACAGGTGTAACAATATCCTTCATCAGAACCTACATCAGAAATGCAACATGCAGTGCTTTAATGTAATTTTTGTAATCAATAGCTGTGTACTAAGGTGGCATGTATACCATCCCAAATAAAATTATTAGCTGACAAGAGGAAGTTACCAGAATCAAAACTACCTTTACTTTTGGATTGTGTATTTGTAAAACTTCTGGAAATATGACATAATTCATTGCAACTAGGACACACCCGTATCTTGACATCTCTGTTGGCTCAAAATACTACATATTGATTAATAAAATAGTGGGAACTTATAATAGTGTCATTTAGAAACATTTCACTCAAATTAATAATTTAAGTATTGGTAACACCTCTTAAAAAATTCTTGAGACTAAGTGTGAAGACCACATACATTTAGTTAGTAAATTATTTCTGTTTTGCAATATTAACCATTACGTAATAATTACTCCACCAGACACTGATTTAGCCTATTGTTCATTGAAGAAGAGTTCCATTTGACTAGCTAGTTTGAATTCTTAAAAATCTGGTCTATTTTTGAAACAGTTGTTAGTTCAGGTATATTTTTCTGCATATTTTATAGTCAAGACATAAATAAATAATACTGTAGAAAGGATATTAAACAGCCACTTAGCAAAAAAAAAGTTTCATTTATTTTTGAAAAGTAATTTTTTTACAACATTATGTAAAAATTAGTGTAAAAGTTGTGCCTTTTCATTAACTCCACAACTTTAAGAGCTCTTGCATTGATACATTTGTTTATAGAGGTGACAACATCTTGTTCATGAACTTCAGTGTCAAAACCATACTACAAATAAGGCCTTATTTATAGGTGACTTGTTAGGAGACTGTTTTTAAGTGACTCTACTTTTTGGATCATATTATTCATGGGCTTTGAGTCTTCTTGTTTCGATCTACTTATTATCATCTGCTATTGCACTGGGGTTGAGGTTATGTAAGGTGTGACGTTATCGTTCGCTTAGGGCACCACTACATGTAATATTCCTCTCTCAGGGTCACGACGTCACCCATGTATGACAAGGCTCGCAACCCCCTAAACTATAACCTGCCAGCCCGCTCTAAGCATCGGTCACGCTATAATCATACTGATGGATGGTCATCGAGGCTCTCCAGGAGGCTCATACGCCTCAGCCTCGGTGTAGAGAAGAACACGTGTCACAGTTTGAACAGGTTTTATTGACTCTGCACTCGACACACGACTCACAATCTTATCTCCAAATATCACTGCTACAAAATGCCAATGGCAAAATAATCAGCTTAATGCGGACCAGGGCACCCCATGTCCTGGCCTTGCAGTTACACTGGTCGTCCAGTTCAAAATGTCCTACTAGGGGCTTAAATACTAAGTAAAACAGTCTACACCCCGGAGTAAGCCTGGAAGCAAAAGAAAAGGTTTAAGAACTAATTAATAATGAACGGGTGTTAGCCGACCATAGATAGCAACAGTTGAAGTCCTCAAGGTGCAGCAACTACGTCCTACTCCGAGTGGCGATCGAGTGAGACTGGGGTTTTGCCAGGGTGTCATGGCGGCAGGAAGCTTCCACTTTACTGTTAGTTGCAGAATAATGTGTAAAACAACACATAACAGAACAAATCTTTTACAACTCATTATATACTATTATACATATTACCCTGAGATAACATTAACTAAAAAGCTGCTTAATATTTATTTAAGTTTGAATGGTAGTGGCCCATGCCGGGACTAGTTCTGGAAACGGCCACATAGAGCGCTACTATGTCCTTATAACTACCTGTAAACATAAACACTTGAACTCTAAAAGGAATGATAATAAGGATGACAATGATTTAAATAATTTATTATGCCATGGGTGCACAGCACAGACGTTAGTGCGCCTCTTGTTGGCGGACACACACACACACACACGCACGCTCGCACAAACACGCGCGCGCACACACGCATACACACACGTATTAACAGCAGTTTAAATTGAAGTAAAATGACAAATTATATTAATTAAAATATTATATTAGTGGTGTGTGGCACAGACTCTACTCGCCTCTTGTGGGGTGGACCAACACACGCGCGTGCACACACACACTCATTGGCGGAGGTTTGAATAGAGGGTGATGGTGGGAGGGGAGGAGGCCTGTGCAGGGTGAGGCACATCGGGCTTAGGGAGGGCGTAGCCCCGGTCGATGTCAGTTTTGAGACATAAAACACATGCTTAATTTTTTTCTTCATGGGACATTTCAAATTCCACAAATTAAAAATTTACTCTTTCGTCAACTTTGGTGTTTTTTTCTTGTGCTACTTAAGAAACATACTCTACACACATGAACAGGAAACCGTCGGTGAAAATAACAGGGACACAACTGTACTAAATGCTATATTTATTGCTATATTGGAATTATTACTATAGTATAATAGAAGGCAACAAAAATTTATGTTTTAATATATTGTTCAGAACTTAAAACTCAGCATATTTAAAAAACAGTCACAGTTGTTAAAATTCTTGGTTTTTTTAAATAACCAGCTATGTAAATAATCTCCGATTTATAAAACTATGCAGATTTGTGAAAATTAAAAAAAAATTGTTTTAAATCTATAGTGTGGTAGTTTGGTTGGTTTTAAAGCGACATATCCTGTAAAATATATAAAGTAATGGTGTTAATAGTAAAACGTATTCCTGGAACTAAATGGCAAGATTCGATGTATGGTTGACAAGTTGTATGTAGAAACAATGGACTGAGAAATGTAGCAGATTTGATAACAATAAAGAATATTTATTACATTATGCAAAATAAGATATTATTATTTACCTCTAATATTATTTATTTCCATCCCTGATTTGTTACATGAGTGAAAAAAAAATCTTTAAAGATCACGGAAGTCTTAAAGTAGGCACTTACAAGTATATTGTGGTGCATATGATTATAGTCGTAAATGTCTGGAGTCCAATTTTATTTACTATGCATTTGTAAAAAAAAAACTTACCCTTTCCAGTAGCGACAGTGTCGCTTTCAGAGCACCTTCTGGTCTTCCAAATGGAAAGCAATACCTATAAACCGAGATTAATATGTTACTGAGCTGTTACTGATACACATTAATGCTACAAAAAAGTTTATTCATTTTAATGCTGTGTATAGTGCAGTATTATGAAATGGTTACTGCAACATGTGTTGTATGTTAACCTAATTTTTACTAACACAGACTGAAGAAGCAAAAAAAAAAAAAAAAAAAGTTTCTAGCCAATGAATATTTCATAACAAGCCAATACATTCTCACAACATTATGTATGAATTAATAACTTTAAAACTTATAAACAATAATGAAAGCTAAAGTACAAACACAATTTGGAATATAAAATTTTGGGACTGAAAAAAAAAAAAATTGTATCCATACACTGAGCATATTTTTGCGAAGCTTCGAACAAAGCCAAGCATAACTTCTCACACAGCCACGATTTTTTCTTTCAAGCTTACACATATTACACACTTTCTTTTAAAACATAGAGCTTATCACTAATCAAGCCTACAGAAAAAAATGTATTTCCATATTTTGTAAATAATAATTCCATTCATATAAATAATTCTTTTTAAAAAAGTATAAAGCCATTATCTACTCAAGCAACTCATGAAATATTTAATAGCGTACAACTACAACTACAACAGCAGATGCTATTGAAACCTTTTCGGGGAGTTCTACTACTGAGCCTCAAAGCCGTTTAGTCTCACAAGCCTCGGTTCAAAGTGAAGAACCAAAGGCTAATGGTCAAAGGGATGTCTGGGCACACTGCAGGCGGGGTCGGATGTATCCAGGCCTTAAATGGCTGAGAACTCCTTGGGCTACAGTACTTGGAGTTGGGAGAATAGCCGAGGTTGACCCTTAGATGCTCCATGCATTCTGTGAGCCAGACTTGTTATCGCTTTGCTTCAACAGACAGACCATTGCAAAAAGGAAAGTACCATAACAAATTGGTAGCAGTGCGGACTGCTCCTTGATGTGAATGGACTTCCACTGAGGTTATTTGTTTGCCCAGGATCACATTGTTTAACTCGTACTTAAAAGTGGTGCTCCCATCGCTTGGAGCCAGCTCACAGAGCTGACACAGTGAGCAGTGAAACTGCTCCAGCTACTAGCCTCGCCAGCTAGGAGAGGTTGGAGAGGCCTCCACCAGACCACAGGTTTTCTGACTGAGTGGTGGATTGGTGTAGGCACCAGCAGTATTGATAAGGTCATAGAGCTAAGGACATAGTCAACTGTCTGGTTAGCTGAGTAAGCTAGGGGGATTCTGGTGGTGATGATGCTTTAATGGGTAGCCTCAGCCTATTATCATAGCAAGGTTTATAAAGGCGCATTACCGGTGAGGCAACATTTCGACAACATGTGGAATGCGACATCATTACCGATCCTAGAGTGTTCACACTAGTTAAACAGATGTTGCACGACATAAGCGACAGTGTCGAACCCCACACTATTTCAAAGAATCCTGTCATCTGTAGTGTGTCACCAGCTGTCACCAGCTGTCGCCAAACTTTCCACCCTTGTTGGGAAACAGGAGAGATGTAGAGGCACCATGGAGTGATACAAGGAAAAGACAGTAGCTTTTATTGAGTAATACAGGCAGTTACCAATACTGTGGGATGTTCAGCTCCCATAATACAAAATAATAATTAAAAACTTAATGCAGTGAAAGAAATTGCAGCTTAGTTTAGGTGTGAGGTAGTGAAAAAAAAAAAAAGTGATTTAATATCTTAAGTTGAACCATAGCAATTTACAGCTGTCTCTGGTGGTCAGAAATTAGAAACCCTAACATTACTAACAATCTTACTTCTGGTGGCACTACAAATTGCTAATAAGTTTGAGATTTCCTTATTTGGCTGACATTTTTCTAACAGTAGTCTGCAACCTGCGGCGTACATACAGCCTGCCATGTGAATTTTGTGCATGCCGAAAATTAATTTTTTACTTTAAAATAATTTTTCCTTCCTAAATATGATTTGCAATGTAAAAGTTAAAGTTCAATACTTTAATTCATTTAGTTTTAATATAGTTTATTTATCACAACTTCGTATTTTCAGAAATTTATTGTTGATAAACTTTGAAAAATATTTGTTTCGCAGACCTAAAGTATTGCCTACTTTAATACAAAACATGTTTAATTTAAATGTAATTAATTAGATTTAAGTTAATTTTTCATCATGCAAAATAACGGCAAATCATCACGTATTAAAAAAAGTCATTGTAATGAATATGGTATATTTATCATGTGTATAGTACAGTGTGGCCCGTAACACATTAGCCAAAGAAACAAATTTCCTTATATTCAAAAAAGGTTCCAGATCATTGCTATGTTATCGAAATATTTTATACACATTCTAGTGAAATTTTTCTAGAGGGCTTAATCGTTTTCCACTAGCTTTGTCACAAAATTATCTTGAAGTGGTATACTCTCTATGAATATCTCTCTTATCAAAAAAAGGTGTTTCTTTTTTCGCTGTACAACAGTAGAATTCAAGAACAAAAAAGCAGCAGCTGCTATGATTTCTTCCATTTTGACAAACGACTGCGTGCATTTGTAGAAAGCAGTGTACACGGGTAGGTAACAGGCAACATGTCTCCTGCCATAAACGACAGCATTGGAAATGATTTTTGTAGAAACTATAGGAAATATGTTTACTTTACAACATGTCACATGCAACATTTCAACATGCAACATGTCGACAATGTTGACTGTCGCCTATCGCTTGTTGCCTCAGTTGCCCAATTGGAAGGGAATGGCTTATCTATTTCCCACGCCCGTGAGGGTCCCAGGGTGGCAAGGGCTTATGCGTAAAAGAGCGCTGGGTTTGCAAAAAAAGGGAGGTGATTAGGTTCTAGTCATCTGTAAAAATCTACTAAATCTCAAGGACATTTGGCCCTATGGCCAGTGCAGAATGTATAGGAAAATCTTCAAAGATAAAACATTTTTGTAACAGAAAAAATGAAAATTGTGTAACAAAATATACTATCGCAAACTGTCTCAGGTTGCCATGCCAGTGGCATTAACAATTTGCACAGTTTCCATTAAAATATGTTTATTATGCGATTACAGTATTCCCATGTTATGTTTTAAACTATATATGGCTGAAACACTTTCTCAATCTACAAATGTCTTTGTCAACTTGGGTAAATAGGTAACTCTGAAAAGCAATCATTTTATCTGCACCTAATTTCATTGAAGAAAGAACTAGCACAAAACACCACAGTACACCCAGTATGGGAACCACAAGTATTTGCTGTATATACCTTTTAAAACTTCTTAAATCAGGATGGCATGACCAGGATTGATCCATTATCTTTCGTTAACTATGTAGCTTGTATCTTACAACACATCTCATATAAGAAACCTTTAATTTTTTGCCAAAAAAAAAATTACTAAATGAATATTATCCTCAGCAAACTTACCTATTGTGCAGTTTATCAAAACTGAGTGTTACCAAAGTCCTACTAATGGGAACTTCCATGGCTGTCTTGGACCTAATGCAAATACTTGTAGACCACAAAATTTCTAGTGCATATATTTAATCCCAAGGTCAAAAAAGCTATATAAATAATTTTGTTTACAGCACAGCTTGACTAAAAATACCATAAAAAATTTAAAGTTTGTTTGAGCTGCCAAGTCAACATGAGTTTTACACTTTTCAACATGAATAAATCATGTTATGAATATCCTTCTAGAACATTCTAAAAAAAATTAGTGACACAACATTTGATAAAGAGGTAATATCTTAGTATTTTTTTACATCTTTATATAAATTACTGCATACTTTTCATACGAAAATTATCCAAAATAGAAACTGAAATCATTTCAGAACATATAGAAGAATTAAAGTCTTCATAACATTGTTGAAAATTCATTATCATATAAACCAGAAATTTAAAATGTAAACATAACTTTTAAAATTCACAGAATAAGATTAACCAATTCTTTGAGAACAAAGATAAAGCAGTTTTTAATCCATTAAAGTTAATGAGCATGATTATGTTAGTAGACAAATTAAGTCAAAATTAATATTGAAGTGAATAATAATTTTGACATGGTTCAATATTTCTAATGTAGTGTTACTTGCTACAAGACACACGTGTGTCTCCAAAGAAAAAGCATTTGTTCTGAGTTCAAGAAGATATACATACAAAAACGTATGCCAAATTGCAATGGTATGAATAAATAAGTAAATAATAAAATATTGCACGGTACTATTTTATGTTCAGCAAAATATAATGTATGTACTAAAAACACTGTGTAAATTTCTAGAATTTTAATTTTAGTAAGAGTCAAGCTCATCTTTAGAAAATTAACATTTAGTTAAATTGAAAGTTTTATGAATAAGAGGTTCACTCAAGTGCATCATTAACAATAATTAATAAAAACAGGTTTAACCATTTCTGGATAGATACTGGAAGGTCTTCACTAGAAACTTGAAAGATAATTAAGCATTATGGGCTAGTAAATTAAAACACAAAAATTATAAAGCCTCTATAAATGCAGGAATCAAAGGGAAAAGTTTTAAGAATGACAATAGACAGAATGTACCAATTCAGACCCCAGCCTGATGCTCTGTAGCGCCCCTTTGCATATGCTGTGTGCACGTGTGACAAGTTATTTAAACTGCACCCATATCTAACCCATAGGGGGCACAAGTACTGCGGAAGAGGGACTTGAAAAACAAAGTCATAACTACACTGTTAGTTCTTGTCATTATAGTAGAGTTAGTTTCAGGGAAAACTTGTGATGATCCAAGAATTCCTGAAGTTTGAAGAGAGCATCTAGGACAGTATGGCAAAACAATCATAGAGTGGGCAGGATGCACAAACAATTTTTTCAATGGCGAAGCGAAGACATGATGGACGATCAGGAGTTGATGTCATATGTCGTGTGAAGAAGTTTCAAACTGGCTTGTTATGCAGTTCTCAGGCATGAGATAAGAAATTAATGTGTGCAGATCTGTACTGCCCGGAATAGAGACAGTTGGAGACTGCAGAAATTTTACTATTGGAATAACTTGCCTCTTCCAGCATCCTTTCCCCACCTGTGAACTTGCAGAATTACTTAGGCTGGTGGAGATAGGGTGAAGACAATATCTGTTAGACAAGCAGGCCTTGGTATCAGTACACGGCATCAGTGGCCAATGAATGAATGCAGCAACGCAACACAGTGCACACATATGACTTCCACAAACAGCAGACCATAAGCAAGGGACTGACTAGGAGGCTATACCTGCTATGGCATCATGAATAACTGGTATCGTCACTACCCAAGATGCCCAAAAGACGCACCATGTACCTATGTGGGAACTGGACAGTAGGGGGCGAGGGATCATTCCTGCTTCCCAGCATCAACAGAAACAACCATCATTGATCATGAGTAGGGTTTTGTCTTGTGACACGTTAGCACTAGGGAAGAACACATTTTGGGATTGTCTACAGCTGTCGATAGCTGACCCGTACATGCCCTGATCAACACAGCGACCAGCTACAATTTCATTAGGGCAAGGCTTGCTGATCAACGCCAGTTCTAACATCGACCCAGCCGACTCCAGCTGAGTGTTGCCGGAGATGGCTATCAGAGGTGGACGGGCACAGTCGATGACATGCTGAACGAATTAATTGTGCATCATCTATGGCTGCACGACCATGACACCCTCATTAAGGTTAGTCCTGGTTTGTGTGCATGTTGGCTCCAAAAGCCAAAGCACGCTGTACAGCATCAGGTGTCACAATGTTTATTTCGTCACGAAGTTTCTCAACAGAATTATCAGTTGATTCATAGTGCACTTAACCACCATAGTAATGTGTTTGCTGATACAGACCCTTGCAACAAACAACTAATAGCATGCAATACAGATATCCCCCATGTCCATTATATATTGTGTGGTGGAATAATTGCGCCAAGCAAGAACACCTCCAATTTTTTAATCAAACTTGGTGGGGAAAATAAATGCACTTTATGTATATGCAATACCGTGTTTAAACCAAAATACAAAGTTTCTATGAGTGTGCCTCACTCTTACTGAACATAGCCAACACTTTCATAGGTTAGTGAAAGGCCCAAATTTTCTCGTCAATAGATCTGAACTCCAGTTATTATAAAGTTCCCATCCACCCAGAAAACTGACAGAAAAATACTTTTATAATACCTGGGAAAGGATAGTTATATGCAAAATATTTTTACCTTCCAGACCTGCACACAATTTTTCAAAATACAGTAAAATCATTTATCCTGCCTTAACTTATTCCACATTCTGTTTTATTCAACATCTCACCGATGTCCCAGGAATGCAGTCAACAGTCAAAAGATTTATTTTAAACAACAGAGGGCTGAACTTTTTAAGTACACTTTTTAACTTTAAACTATGATAATATTTGTTTAGATAAGTGACTTCTGATAAATTTATGTAAAAAAAATTCTAAAAACTTTTTTAGGTTCCTGAAATGTTGTTTACTAGAATTTTTGCTAACACTGCCATAGCCTAATAAAATTAATGAGTGGATAGTTGTCATGGAAACACCATACTTAAAATTTAAAATATTAATTTGCTAACACTATGAACAGAGATTATTTTCATTCCAAAATTTCATTGCCTAAAATTAAAACATTACAAAATCGATTTTGTACAGATCATGTGCACAGGTCATTGATGGTCTGCTATGCACTCATATGTTTTTCCATTTTGAACCCAACCTAACATGCTCATCATCTTGCATTAGTTTAGGAATGACTATCTACAAACAGACTGACGTGAAAGCAGAAGAATTGTACCTTAGAAACCACCAAGGTTAGAGTTCCTTTGGCTCATTTGTAAATCACACCACTGAAAAAACAGCTACACATTTTCGACAACAAACCACCACCAAGGAGAGAAAACCGTTGCAGACGACATAGTGCAGCTGAAGTTGAAAAGATAAAACAGGAAAAAGAACTGCCTGGGTGCGAACATCAGAATCCAAAGCTACAGTCTAGAAAAAGCTTCTTACGACAACACAGTCAATAACATTAACTATTGGATCACATAAGAAAAAACTGTAGCAGAACTTAACACCTGGAAGATGCTGGAAATGCATAGATGCACCTGCTGCTGGTTTTCATCTCTCATATGTAACCTGGAATGCTTTTTAGCATCTATGATGCCACGACGCAAAGAAAAATTGAATAAGTGGGACTACATAACTGGAGATGATTACTGTGTGTGAACTGCAAAATCAACATCATCTTCTGATCCGCAGAAAACTTGGTGATCAATGCAATATGAATTTTCATATTTCTGCTAATGAAAGGCTGTCCTCACTGCTGAATTTTGGGCATTTCACTGCGTAAGCACCATTTGCAGCAATCTCATTTATTGGCCAGGCTGATCCAAAGAAGCTCATAGTTTTACAAACCAACATGAGGCAGAAGGAAAGTGGCACCATTACGCTGCAGCTCAGCGAGGAAAGCGAGCCCCGAATAGTGTATACAAGTAAAAAGTTTGAAGATGTTGTATGCAAATGCAGTGTAACTGACCAGGAACCCTCAGGAGAATTATGGGCCTTGCGATGGCATTGCCCCAAACTGGAAGGGCATTTCAAACTGTACATGGTTAATTAAGTGGTTAGAGTCAATGCAAGGTTAATGATCCAAAGTTATAAGATACATTATATCACTGCAATCTCTAGATTTTCACATAGCACATTAAACTGGCCAACAAAACACACTAGCAGACAAACTTTCCGGAACAAAGATGATACTGTAAAAGCCCAAGATGCAGAGAGGGATAAACTATTACTCCCTCTCATAGCACTCCAAAAATTGGCCTGGAACATGACACGACAAAATACACAATCTGTGAAAATGCCACAACTACTCTGCCTTAGTCAACCTTTTTGGCACATTTTTACATAGTTTTTAAATTAAAATCAAGAAAACTCAGGAACTTGTAAGAAAATGTGACAATATGGTACATGACGCCACCTACCAAATCATTCACAAGTACAAACTGTATAGAGCGTCAACCTCGGCTTACTGCAAGTTGATTGGTTAGCTGTACATCCAGGTACAGACCAGACTTGCCACGCTTTCGGGACTTCTTTTATTGGTCCGGGATGCATCACTTAGTAAGGATTGGCATGAGCCATTACAGACTCTGTTAAAGGCATAAAACAAGATGACCTGTGGGAGTCAAACAGCAACAACCACGGCAAGCCAATGAAAAATTTCCTACAGTAGCACTATATTTGATACGACTGTACCCAATTATAATACACGGGTGAAGATTTCTACTTGTAGAAATATACTGTTTCATGCAGTGGGTCAAATTTCAATTGCAATGCAGGGTATATGTGGCTAAAGTGTTAGAAACAAAGTTTCTGAGGTGGAGATACTACTCAGAGTATTGTTGACATTCTCTAAATGCCAACGATGGATGCTTGGCGACAGGTGGTGTGTCCCACATTACACCACACCAATTTACCACCCCGAGGCTGAACATCATAATCAAGAAATAAAGGTGCAGCAGAGACCAAGACTTGCAGGAGACCACACAAAATTGGACACACATTCCTGAAATAATGGTTTGTTTGCGGAGACAAGTAAATCCAGAGTCAAGATGCCACGCAGGTTTAAGACATAATCTCCCACTACCCAGCCTGTATTTAGAGACAGATCAGCAACTGGAAGCCACGGAGAAAACCCCCCGCCGAGCATATGCAGACAAAAACAGAGGCACATAAGGCACCACGATACTGACAGATAGCAATATCGGGCAGCGCACAAGGCTCCTATACATTAAAACCGACCAAAGTTGAAAACTGGGCATATTGTGTATGCATAACTGCACCCATTGTAAGCTGGGTGCAAAAATGAATGATCATAACTTTCACTGACATATTCATTGTGATGCAGTGAGTTTAGCACCAAAAGGAAGAGCTGTCAAGCATAGATATCCAAGGGATTTTAACCCACAACCTTACCAAGCAATGAGACCAGCTGGCAACACTATCAAGCTATATTCACTCCATCAGACAAGTCAATGGACTAGTTAAGAGATTTCTCGCAAGGCGAGTCAGAATCACCTTCCAGATAGATAGGTTACACGACTTATGGCACACGTCCAGACAGACATGGATAGTGAGGTGAACAAGTCACCATACTGTGGCTATGAGGCAACTGAAAGACCCAGAGGAAGGGAGAGTGGAGTCCTTGGATACAGACCAGGCCTAGTGGCCACTTAGTTACTCTCTTGCAACGTCAACATTCATAGTGCTTGTGGAGGAACCACAAGACACTAGGTACCCTAATATGCCTCAAGATTCAGAGAAAGTGCATACATGGAACCCCGTTACATCAGGCTGCCCCATACCATAGGTGCTGTACCATTCAAACTGCAAACATCCGAATTTCCCTGTTTCCTAATCTGGATGCTAAATCCTTCTCATCCTGCAACACATCCTTCTGAAGTTGCACACAAAGGAAGACGTTATCAGTTAAAGTCTTTTGCGTTATGACTTTACTAATAGGCCAAGGGACAGTGGTAAAAACAAAATGAATAAATTTTTGGTGTTTTTTAACGTAACACTAATAATTTAAATTTAAGAATTAAAGTTTTATATGGTTCTGCCTACTAGAAATAATAAAAAAAATTGGTTATTATATCCTGTAACCTTTTAGGTTATTAAAACTACTTGTTTACGTAGCTACAATTCTACGAGGTCCCAAGACATCATGACTACGCGACTACGAGCCATGAGGTTACGAGACTACGTGACTACGAATCTTCAAGTTTACGAGACTGCGAGGCTACAGAGCTACGAAGCTTCTAGAACACAAGTTTACGTGACTGCGAGGATACAGGACTACAAGTCTGCATGAATACTTGACTACGAAGCTACACGTCTACAAGGCTCCAATTGCTGCATCTGTCTTCGACGGAATTTTCTCTTTTGCTCCAAATGCTCCAACAGCATTATGTTATAAGATTACAAGGCTTCTTGTTTACGTAGCTTCAAGTCTACGAGGCTCCAATGCATCATGACTACGAGACTACGATCCATGAGGTTACGAGACTATGCGATTTCGAGTCTTCAAGGTTACGTGATCGCGAGGCTATAGGACTATGAAGCTTCCAGATCACATGGTTACGAGACTGCATTTCTAAAAGACCGCGTGGCTACGAAACTACATGACTCTAACTGACTACAATAGCACCATTCAGTGGTGAGAGTTAATTTATCTCATGAAAAATAACCTGTTTAAAGTAGTGTCGATTATTGTCAACAGATGACACCTCATGTTGCTTACAGGTAAAAATTATTTTAATAACCTAAAAGGATACAATTAATAAATTGTTACTAAATCTCAATAGCACAACTTCTTTTGTTCACTAATAACTCAAATAAAATTACATAAATTAATTGAAAAATATAAAGAAAATCATGCAAGTTTCTGTTACCTGAAGTTTGTAATTTGGTTTTCAAGCAATATCCTTAGCCTTTCCTTTATTTCTTGAAATTTTTCCTTTTCTTCGTGAGTAACAGTCCCAACACCATCCGGTCTGAAATGATACGTCACACACTGTGAATTCAAAGCACAATTCCACTGACAAGCCTGTACTATTTCATAGCTTTAAAATACATTTGCACATAATTTACTAAAACATACTTTAAAAATTTTGTGGTAAAACCAAAGGCTCCGATAGTTAAAATGAGCCCATTACTTTGTTTACATGAAGTAACATGTGGGTAGTTAAGTGTAAGTGTATGTTAGTAAAAATATAAGATTTTTAAAAAGTATGTGACACTATGCATGAAGCTCTAAAGTAGATATGATACAAAGCAAAGAAAAAGAATCACTATTAATTTACAGCCTAGGGATCTATATATTGTTTCTATGGAAAGTTCAATATAAATAAAAACTATTACTTATGCCAACTGCATGAAACTTAAAAGAAATGTTTTATAAAAAAATTACTAAACTGAAGTAACTGTCACACACAAGCATGCCTCAAGTGAAACATTTTTCACATATTTATCAATTACTCTGATATTCACTGTTATGTATCAAATATTTTCAAGCGTGACTCAATTTTTTTTACTACACTTAAATGTTATTTGCAAAGCAAACATTTGTTAAATGTGATGACATAAGTGTGTTTAATTACAATTTTCAACATGTAAACTATTGTGTTTTTAGAGATGCATAAGAATAAAAGTACATGCAAACAACATCATGTCTAGAGCTGGCTACATGGACTGCCAACCTCCCTTAGGAGAATGTGCCTTAAGAAGAAGAAAATAGTAAGCATGCATTTATATAATTAAATTATATTATGCAGATAACTGAATGCTGTGGTTCTAAAAACATTAAATATAGTTTTAATACCAAAATTATTCATTTCTATATATTTTCCAGCTAAACAGTAAAAAACCGCTTAGATTTTTCTTATCTTCCAAACTTTTAAAATTAATTTTTTTAAACATTTTACATGCAGATATACAGATAATATCTACGTACTTGAGATATAATATAGTTAAAATCATTTTAGAGCATTATAGTTTTATTTTCCTATTAAAAATTTTAATACTTCAATTTTTTTTATCATGAAAAAATCCAGTAATATTTTTTTGTATCAAAATAAATAAATGGTATGGTATGTTATGTAGCTGCCCTGATGCAGTCATAGGCCCCCCCTCCCTTGCACATGTGTGTGTGTGTTTGTGTGTGATTGTGTGTGTTTGTGTGTGATTGTGTGTGTTGAGAAAACCAATGAAAATATCACACTGTGCATTATATTACAAAAGGAGTAAAAATTTTTGACCTTATATGTAATCAAAGAACCTGCAATTCACCTACATGTGATTGTGTGCCCAGTTTTTCAGTTGCAATATCATGTAGGTGTTTTTACATCTCATGGTTATGCACAATGGGTCAAGGTAACGATATGTATAAGATTATAGTGGGCCCTGAAAGATGTAAACAAATGATTAATTGCTTATGAACTGAGATCATGCAAGGGATACCTAACCCTCAAATGCTATTTAGAATTAAATTTTAAAAACATTATCATACTAAGATTGCAACTCCTAAAACTGCTGATTTGATTCATTTTTGTATACATGCCACTAGTTAAATTTCACATTTTCAAGTAAACATGCTAAAACTGCAACAGTAAAACCTTTATTGGCCAAGGTCACTGTGTGTTAGCATTTATTGCCTATCACCACCACAAAAGATATCCAGTGAGAAAGCTAATGAAGCTGTAGCCCTTCCCATAAAACAAAAGAATATTTAAACAATTGTAATAGTCACAAATAAAATATTTCAATGAATGTTTATTTGATGCTGAAATTAAAGATATTTTATTTAAATCAAAGGGTCTTTAATTTAGTTTCATTGTATTTCATAATTTGGCTTAACTTTCTCATACAGTAGTTTGAATTCAGCACGAACTTCCACCTAACCAAAATAAAATATTGAATACACCTCTGCAGTAAGAAGATCCAAGTTTGCTTTCAGAGTTTTACTTGCAGGAAACGTGACAGATGTCTTTGGCGAGTGTGATTTGGGCACAACAGCTCCTTCCTGAACTACGGATCCTATCACAGATATACACCTTATCTTTTGTTACTGAAAATATTCTGAAAAAATAAGAACATATATTTACCAATTACACTATAATACTAATTTTAATTCATAAGTTTGTTATTATATATAGTTTGCTTGGTTTTCATTTGTTTGTTCATTTTCTGTTATAACAGCCAACATAATTTATTTTTAACTTTCATGTTGTAATATTAATCATGCAAATGCAATTTCTATAGCCAAAATCAGAAAAGCTTTATGTAAATTTTACTGATTCAAAAATTATGCCTAGTTAAACATAAAAAAAAAGCACTCATTTTCTGGATAAGAAATTAAAATTTAACTGTAGCTGCGCATCTGCCAAAATTAATGAGATTATTATTTTTTCTGTTAATTCATGACATCAAGTAATAAAGCATTACTATTGTAATACTTTTTATCTTTATATTCACTTAAAACACTGTAATTTCATACGCGATGACAATTTTACAAGAAAATGAATAGCATAGTGTCATACTTATAATAATATACCTAATCTACTAAAAGAAAACCCCTTTAATTAATTTTTTTAAATGAAGTTTGTATAATGTTCTTTAAAAAAACTTAATTTAAATTTATATAATTTAAAGTAATGATACCAATAGGTTATCAAAACATTTTTAACAATATTAAAATACATACTATTTTAAATAAGTACAAAATTTATTAATTATGAGACCTTTGAATGTTAGCTGATCTAACAACAAATTATTAAAATCATTATGAATTTCTATAGCATTAAATGCAATTTATTTTTCTCGATCTTAAACAACGCCTTGTTCACAAATATATTTGTACACGCTTGTAAATGCAACTTAAGAAAACAAATTGCTATTTTTGTTACTTGTTTAGAGATATTTTTAGCAACAGTCTCGCCAAACGTCATGTTGCAGCGCATTGACTTTGCATTCAAGAACATTTTGATTCCCAGTGCAAACCTCATCTTAAAGAATTGTGTGACCCATATGTGGTGTTATCTGATGACCAGGTGCATGGTGCAAATGCGAAACTTAGCACCATGCTTTTTGATTAGTACCTACTCCAGGTGTTAAGGTGTCCAGTTTGAGCAGACACAGGTCATGTGTTCTACAGTAGAGGGAAACAGACTGACACCTAATGAGTTAATCAGTTCGTTTACACAGTAACCTCCAAGCTGTTAGTTACTAAAGGAAAACCTCTATAAATATCATTCCTGAACTCTACCATAAGATTCTAATTACAGTTGTAGTCATTCCTGAAAATAACTTCAAAATTTATTCCTAATTTTTTTGTTTTGTTTTTGTAACCAATCTATAAATACCAGATGCTCTATTAAATTATACATGTCTTAGAAAAATCAAACACTTCATAATGTCTCATTAAAATACTAAAACTTTACCATTGATGAACCAAATTTTACATTTTTCATACTCATCCATCAATCTTACAACTACGTTTATTCAAATAAAAAAATTATTTTGCCTTTTCACCCGGTTAATAAACAGCTTAAATTAAAGTTTCTACCATCTTCAATGTTTTAAAATAGGTCATGTGACAGTTAAAAAGGACCAATAAAATTACCTGTTCCCTGCAAATTGCCCAGCATTGTAAGAGAATACAGAATATGTTCTATCTCCCAGAACTATATATAACAGTACCTCTTGCAGTTAAAGTTACAAGATCTTGTCTCACAACTCATTCAACCTATTTTACCATCTATTTTTATTTATCTCACATCACATGAATGCGGTTTAGTATTACAATATATTCTCAACATTTAACTTGTCCACTAAACACAACACTAATGAATATTCTTGGGAACCACAGCATTCAATTTGTCAGAAAACAATGCCCATCACAAGCGCAAGACAATGTGTGCATAGCAAACAATAAAGTGTACAATATTTACAAACCTGGCCACAGAGTTATCTTCTAGCACCTCCGTGCTAAGTAAAGGATGGACAAGCATTAGAAAGGGAGATGGTTAAAGACAACCAGTTAACTTGCAAGTTCACAGCTAAGAGAAAAAAACATGCAGCACTGAAAGTAAGTGTGTTTGCTGCAATAGGTTACTAGCTGAATGTTGATAGTTGTAGATGCAAAATATAGATGTAAATTTTTCTTTACAAATGTGATTTATATTTACTACTAATTGGGAAAACAAAAACTGTCAAACAACACTACTATTAAGGTGAGAAAAGTATAACACACACAATAAAGGCATTAAACACTGATAAAAAAATATTATATTAGAAATGTTGTAAAGTACTGTATATAATTTTCATGGTAAAAAATACTATAACCAAAGAAATTTTACAACTAAAGACACATAAAACTGTACTTTTGAAGACCACTCTATGTAATTAAAATGTAATGACAACAGAAACTATAGAAAAGAAATTAAGTGGTAATTATAATCATGTTTGGGCAGTTACTAGTAAAAAGTAATTCATTTAGAGTTCCAGCTGTGATGAGAAAAAACTAACTTATTTACCAGAACAGTTATGCTTTTCTAAAAGAAAATGAGTTAAAGTTACTTTAACTAGCAAAATACTTTTCAAAAAATCTACAGTTCCTTTAAAAAAAATTACATATAATTAGCAAATGGGCTTAAATGTTTTTTTTTTTTAAATTTTATTAAATAATACAAAGATCAAATTTAAAGCTTTGTATTGCTTGCAATACGTAAACAACACTCAAAATTATTTCTATAAAATTTAATTCAGCAGAATCACAATGTATTCATTATTAAGGTAGGAAAACTAAATGTGAGTTCAGTTAAAAATAAGATTTTTCTAAAACATGGCAACATTTATATTTCCCCTTCATGGTGTAAAAAAAAATTACTATATACCTATTTGTCTATTGTTTCAAAGAGTAAGTCAGTAAGTGTAAATGGTTGAAGATTATAAAGTATGTATTATTGAAACACTATACAATGGGATAGTAATAAAAAATATACTGATCACAATCTGACCAAGTAATATAAAATAATATAATCAAAATTAGCTTATGAAATTTAACAAAAGAAGTAACAAATTTTTGTTAACTTCATAAGTAAAAATTACTGAGTTACAAGTGATGTTTATAAAGTTTAAAAAAAAAGAAGTATTTAAACTGTCATTCAAAAATTCAACTATTTTTTGAACCCTGACTATAATAAATTTCATAAATAAATCAGAATGGAAATGTAATTTTACAAACAATTTTTTTTTCTACATTACCTAAAAAAATTTTTTATGGTAACTAATTTTATTTAAATATTTAATTATTTAATTTTTAGGCCTGGAGCTAGCTTACAGATAAACTATTAATTATTTAACTATTTTTTTAAATTTCTTGGAAGAGTACCAAGTGTTTCCAAAAGTATTCAATATAATGTGTACGCCTACAAAATAATTTTTATATGCCGCATTACTAGCACAAAGCATTGACAATCTGGCTAGTTTTCTAAATGGGGATTTACGTTATAGCTATGCACAGAGGGTTGAGATAATGTGATATCTAAGGTTATAGTGGGCTCCAAACCACTTGAGTATCAACATAGTGCTCATAAATATGAGTCATACCAGGGTGCTGGGATCAAACCCATGACCCTCACCACATGAGCAAGACGGCCTAGCAATAATGGCCACCGATGACAATTGAAGATGAGAGGGTGGGTAGTGACATAGACTCTGCAGGGGGATGGGAATCAATATGCCGAACAACACATTCAACCTAACTAAATAATTTACAGTTTAACATTCATGTTTACCAGTGTGATTATTGTGACTGTATCACACTATGTGGCACATGCTTTATTTCAACAAAGGTGGAAGTTAGTTGCGCAAAGATAGCATTTTTGTTATTTGGTCCCCCATGTTTCAAAATAACACCACCAACCACAGGCAATAAATTGTCCATCACATTTTACTACAAATTAGCTTATGTACATGTTCTTCGCACTGAACATGATAAATGTCTCTCCTCTCTCCTGGGTATGCCACTGCCATGTCCTAAATAATCAATTACACAAAATTTAATTTTGAAAATCAGTTTATGAAACAAAAAAATTGTTAGAACTAAGATTAACTGGAAAAATACAAACCAAAGATGCCATTTACAATATTTAGCATTTATTATTGAAAAAAGAAAACTTATTAATAATTAACACAAAAATAACAAAAAGTAGTAAAATGCAAATAATTTTATGCCACACTACAGTGTTATTGGCTAAACACCCTGCAGTGAAGAAAGGAATAAAATTTAAAAGTAAAATATGCAACAAATTTGATTTAACAATTGTAAAAAACATGGCAACAAAAACCTGCAAAAAGTTTAAAATGTTCTGTCTTCTTTATTCTTAATCAGTATACATGTCATTCGCACTGGATCTTGAGGGGTGAAAATAACCAAAAAAATGTGCCTGGAGGCTATGTACTAAATTGCACTGCTCTAGGCTTTACCGTCCCCCTGCTAAGCAAATGACAGACAGAAAAACTTTCCCTTTTATTATTACAGTTACAGTAGTGATAATTTTTTGACATGATGGAAGTAAATAACAGATTGAACACCTTCTTTTTAAGGAACCTTAGATTTATTATTACCTACTAACAATTTGAAGACCTAACTCTCATTACATTTCATAATATACCATGTAATATACTTCCTCTGTGTTTAAGGGATTCTACAGCTTCCCAAGGCTCATATACATCTTTGAAGTTGGAGCACAAACAACACTTTTATAGTAAATAATAAAGAAAGTTTTTAATATGGAACAATGTGCATCTGAATTATAATTAATTGAATGAAGTTCTACAACCATCGCAAATTTTGTCACTGTAGCACATTTATTTCACTGAAATAAGTTGCAGTAACATTTATTTTCCATATATTTTTATGATGTATTACTACGCCCAATTATTTCAATGAAATAATATTGCTACAGAAACTAATTTCAGGGTGGTTGTAGTAATAAATTCAATTAAACATAAGCCAGATGCTCAGTGTTTCATTTCAAATAGTTTAACTTACAATAAAATTGTTGTTCAGCTCCAACTTCAAAGACATATACCAGGCTTGGGAAGCACTTTAGACCATAAGTCATATAGAGGTTTCCACTTATTTTGTCGTGATGAATCTGCAATTGTCTATCGAATTCAGACTCATTTTGTATATCGAAGATACACCTGAAAATACATTTTACCACTTTAGAATTACTTTTTATTTTAAAAATGCTTTCACAAATTAGCAATTTTTGTCATTGGTATTGAAGGATATTTAATGTTTAAAAAAAGAATTAACCTTTTTTCCAGAGGAATGACCTTGGTAATATACATTCTTTTTAGAAAACATATTGAAATATGCCCACAATTTTTTTTAAACTAAAACGTTAGTCGTGCTTGCAAGTTATGATAGAACAAACAAAAAACTTTTCTTTGTATAATAGTAGATTCAAAAATTTGAAAAGTTAAGGAAACATAATATAAAAAATATATTCATAATAGCTTTAAAATGTAACAGTTGTGTGATTTACTTTACTCTTATTAATTTCAAGTTGTATTTATGACCCATCTTAATTTATATCTCAGCCATACTGGCTCACCAATGTCTGCCAACCTTACACACTGCTACCTTGTTTATCTACATTATATATACCTTTATTTACACTATGAATAAACATATTTATTACACTAAACATCACTTATTCAATTTCTGTGGCTGCACAATTCTTCTGCCACTTCTTGTCTTCCACCCATCTTTAATTCTTGTCCTAAACCATTTTTTTTATTTGCTCTTCCTCAGAAAATCCTCTAAAGGGTGGTACAACTCCTTGAACTTCACGTCCTGCTTGCTGTGGCCACTGAGTGGTTTGTATCTATAGTTTCAATTCAGGTGGTGAGTTTTTTCTCTTCAATCACATTTATCAGCTGTGATCTTTCGCCACAATATGGTGTCAGTTTCCAGCTAATAGGATCTGGTATATTCAGTCAACTTTTGGACTTAACCAAATCTTTTGAGGTCTGTTACTCATACCCAAGTACTTGGATTTTAAGGTTCCACCTCCTTGGCTCCGTGTCGTCGATTGTAGTTGTGTTTACTGCACTCTTTAAGGAGGCCATCACGTTTCTGAACTGTCTGCAAACTTTTCTGGTCCCACGAAGGCTTCAATGTAGTGGAAGTAGCGGACAGCGTAGTCTGGAACTTTCTGTCAAACAATAACTCAGCAGTTGAGAATCCTGATTCCAGAGTTGTAGCTCTATACACTAGCAAGCCTAGGTTTGGGTCTCCAGAGTTAGTCATGATTTTCTTAGGAACTGCTAAAGTACTATAATTCCTCATTTGCCTGTGCAAACCTGGGACTAGAAGTGCAGTAGATGAACCCATATTATTTGGAAAACTGCCGGAACTCTAAAGATGTAAACTGTGTTGCCCTATCACTGCGAACTGTCTTTGGTATGCTATGCATTTTGCATTCTCTGTTAGGCCGTCAAGTCATATTACTTCTAAGTACCGAGAATAAAAGTCTTGTATTACTAATTCCACTATAATTCCACTATATCCACCTCCACCATGGAGCATGGCCGCTCCGGCAATGGTGTGGGAAGCAGGGGTTCTCCATGCTACACTATGTGTCGCAAACACTACATGCAGTTATTCAAGAGTACCTCTATGTCTTGTGTGATGTTGGGCCATTTACCAATTCCTTTGCCAGATGCCAGCACTTAGCAATTTTCATGTGTCCCTGATGTATTTTGTGCAACATATTGGAGCGTAATACTGTTTGTATGAAAATCGGTGCACTTTATATGATGAGTCCATTATGGTATCTTAGAAGGCTTCTACGAAGCCAAAACAAAAAACTCTTATTGCTGAACCCATTAAGGATGTCCTTCTTTCAGCACCTGACACACTTCATCCTTGTCCTGCAGGACTTAATTTCTGAGAACCATATCTGAGAGTCTTGGTCCTTGTAACATACTTTAGACAAACAATGTTTCTTCCATAACCTCTTTTTTGTACATAGAACATTTGTGATATGGTATAGTCAAAGTACATGAGGCACATCCATTGTAGGTGTGCAGTAAATTCAACCACAGGCTTACTTGACAAACGGTTAACCAAGGGCTTATGGTCAGAGACTATGGATATCTTCTCACCCAATACTCTCGAAACCTTTCATATACCCACATGATGACTAAGGCCTCTTTCATTATCTGTGCATAGCACCTCTTTTCTTTACTTTACTCAAACTCCTTTTAAGTATATGTCTATGGTTTCCATATTCCTTCATGGCATTGTTCTAGCACACCACCAAACTCAAATGATGAAGCATCTGAAGCGACTCTTGTTTCTAAGGCTCTAGGGTAACGGCCAATATCAGGCTGTTCTACTTCTTCTTTCATCACTCTGACTATGTCCTGTTCAGTTGCACCCCATACTCATTCTGTGTTTTGGTACTGTAGATGGCACCTTCTCTGCCAACTGTGGTAGGAATTTTATTAGGTATCTGAAAAACCTAGGAATCTTTTGAGTTCTGACATGTTGGTTATCACACTATTATTCTCCGGATCTGGTCGCACTGTGCCTTCACTGATTATGCGACCCAGAAACATAACAGTTATCTTCCCAAAACTGCAATTCTCTTTGTTGAATGTGAACCCATTTAGCTTCAACTGTTCAAGGATAGCCTTCAACAACTGGTCATGTTCTTCCACAGTGCTACATTACACCAGTATGTCGTCTGCCTGGTTTACCACTTCTGGCAGTTTTTCAATTATCTGTTGAATTTGGTGCTGGTAGTATTCAGGTCTTGACTTTAATCCTATCGGCAACCTGTTAAAATGAAACAGACCAAATTGTGTTATGAATGTGGTGAACACTGCACTGTCCCAGGTGAGCTTAATTTGCAAAAAAAAAAAAAAACTCAAAGCCTCCAGAATGATGAACCACATTATTCTGCAACTGGGCCAGTGACTCTTCTGCAGATGGTAGTTGTAGCCTCTCCATTTGGACAAATTGGTTGAGCTCTGTGTGGTCCAACAAAATCTAATAGTGCCATTTCTCTTGGGAACTACAACTATTTGTGAACACAAATCTGTTAGAAAGTGGATAGGGTAAATGACCTCTGTCTCTAACATTTTATCTATTTCCTCCCTTACTTTCTCCCGAAGGGACAGTGCAACACGTCTATAAGCCACCAGAGAGAAGGAAGAACCCCTTTTTTAAGTGTCAAAAGATTCTCCTGACTCAATTTACCAATACCCAGAAATATAGTGAAGAATTTATACACATACCTGTTTGCAGCACTCTCAACTTCTACCACCTCATTCATAGAGATAACATTTAGAGTTTTTATTTCAAGGCTACCCAGCAATGGAATGGGCTGATGATTCACCATGTAAATTTCTTGGTTGACATGCTTGTCTTCAAGTGATACAGTTCCTAAAAACATGAATAGGATTTTTACCTGCCCAAAAAGCTTCTCATCTGCTTTGCACACAGGTATGCTACACTGTATCTCAGATTTTTTCAAATGACTTCACATACGCCTCAGTATCTATTTTAAACTTTGTCTCATTGCCTTGTAGTTTTGGCCAGATGTGTCATGGACCTGAAAAACTTCCATTGGTACTTCGACAACGTAATACGAGGTTCTTGATCTGTACCTTTTCCATCTCTTAACTGTTGCACTGTAACATGTTAACTTCAACAACAAATGCCTCTCATAATGACCAACTTTATTACACCATAAACATGTCCTGTTTCTTGGCGGACAGTTTGGCCACTGATGCAAAGGTGCAATATCTTTAGAGCAATTACTTTTACCCTAGCTGTACCCTTTCCCATTGCTGTTACTGCTGGGATTTCTGTATACCTTTGAAGCCCTTTTGTCGGCCCCTCCAAATAGCAGACGTTTCTACATTATCCCTTCTGTGAAATTTAAAGTGAACCTTGCTTTTGACAACATTGATACTGTCGTGGTTTTCACCCACCAGTTGTTTTTGTCCGTGCACTACTTCCGCTTCACGAATTATCTTTACCACCTCTGCTGCAGTGAAGTTATTATCATTTTCAAAACTTCAGATCACTTATCCACAACTCCGATAACTTTGATTGTTGTAATCAAAAATTCTTTGAAATTCTGTAACTCACACATCCAGTGGCCTTGTACACATCATTAATGAGAAATCCATGGGTTTACCCTCTTGCTGCTAATGTTTGAAAAATTCAGCCCATTTGTAAACAACATTTTTCTTAACCCTGAAAAACTCAAGAGAATTTTTATTTGAAACTAACATACTTACTTTGTTGCTCTGTTGTAAGTGCAAAGGTCACTAACAAATTTCTACTTCTAAGCCCACGCAGTACAGCAACATTTTTACCTGGCTGTCTTCTGGCTTCATCACCAGCTCAGATGCAACTCAAAATCGCTCAAACCTTTGAATCTATTTGTCCCACTCTGGCGGCCTTTGTATATCAAAGTTTTGTGATGGTACCATCTGAAACTATGCAGCCATTCTCGCACTCCTATTTCACTATCCCGGAAATATCAAATACAATCGTATTACAACCATACTTCGACTGCCAGCAAGCAAATGTTTTGCACACTTCGCAAATCCTGACACCATGTTGTGTATTTACTACACTCATATACATTAAAATTGTACTCAACAACCCATTATAATCTATATCCCCACCATACTGGCTTACTCATGTCTACCAACCTAACTTAATGTCCCTTTATTTACCTACATTGCAGTTTACCTCATGCTTTACTATCTATAACATTACGTTCCTGAAACATAAATGTCTGAAATTTGTCTTCAGTTCAGTTGAATTACAAGATTTTATTTTTAAAATTAGAAATGTATAACAGCCAACAATAAATTAAAGATTGATGAAACTTCTAACAAACTTGTACATTAAGGACCAAATAATGCAAAACTAATTATGAGTCTTCACAGTCTCATTATTTCACCATGTGGTAAATCAACCTTTTATCCAATAATTATTCTGTCAGTGGGTGAACATAAACAGAATTACTATAACACTTCTTATGGCCTTTTAAGCAACGAGTTGTGACACCAAGTGTCCTGAGGCTTTACTGACAAATTTAAGAACCCTTACATACAGCACACCCTGCTAGTATCGGGAGGAACACTAAACACTGTGCTGTGTGAAAAGAAATTTAAAAGTTTGCACACCGGAGTAGTATTTGTCCTGGAAGAATAATGATACGACACTAGCCACCTACTTCCAAGTTCACAAATTTAAATCCAGCTAGGTCTATAGTTTTAAAATCCCAGTAGTATCTTCCAAATGGTGCTTTATTTTAGCCCCTGAAATTCAGTGCTCTGTAACCTTTCTTATCACCAGGCCTGCTATAAACACAGATGTGCACTGACAGCCAAATAAACCTTTGGTCTATATGGCAGCCAATGCCATCTTCAATTAAAAATAAATCCATTCATTAGAGCAATTTTCAGTGTGGTAAACAGCAATTATTTTTCATTCAAATTAAGAATACATGCCGTGTTTTGAGAAACTCTTTGCAGTGGTTAGTAAGACATTAAAGAAGTTTTTCATCTTTTTTTTTAAATTTTAGCTTAACACCTTGTTGACAGCAAGTCATTACAGACAGTAACACATGAGGACACCGACTACGAATATTGGGAACCTGGCCAAGGCCTATAGAAAGGAACCATAATTAAAATGATTTCTGCATCTACATTCAAACTCATGTCCTCTGGACTGCATGTCCAGTGTCTCCGTACTGGGCCACCTCACTTCATTTGAAATTATAAATATAATTCAATGAAATAAGACAACCCTTCAGAATCATCCAAATCGCACTGATTACTTTACTATCATTATTTCATTTGGGGAAAGTCTATTATAATTAATGAAGATGATGTAAAAAATACTTACTGAATAAAATCCTGTTTTTAATTTACTATTTAACTTTTTTCAGTTTCTGCCAAGTTTAAATGCATACTCATTCATGCACACATACATAAAAATTACATACATTTATCATGCCTAGTAACATTATTAAAAAAGTTAAAAATACAAATTAAGCTACTATGTCAAATATCCAATAAAAAATTAATTTCATTAACATTACAGTAGAGGTGCATAGTTTAACAATGTGGAATAAACATTAAAAGCATATGAATTGTAGCTGTTTTCTGTTAGCTGTGAACTTACTGCATTGTTACGGAAACTTAAAGCGAAACACTGGGCTACAAACGACACAACATAGTAGCTAGCAATAGCACACCATTAATCACTATACGCGTGCATTGTAACGAGAATCTTCGTCACAACAAATGTTCATATAGAAGGTACTTTCCAGAAGCACAACTGTAAACATTTAGGAGAGGAATATCCTTTCAGGGATCATTCACCAAGTGAGGGGAAAAAGGTGGTGTTAAGAGAATACAAATTATAACTGCTTAGTGCACAGTAAGGCGATAGAGTGACTGCTGCAATATTTAAGAAAGGCAATTTTATGACATTTAAAAATAAATAAAATATGTTTGTGTGAGTTATTAAAACAGTTTGTACACAAAGATTTTTTACTACAAAAATACTTTATCTTAAAAAAAAAAAAAAAAAAAAAAAAAAAAGGCTTCATAGTTAGTAGACAAATACCGGTACAAATAAATTTTCAATAACCACGTATTAAAATAATAATGACTAAATAACATAAAACTTGTGTACATAAAAATTGTGTACAATCAAAACTTGACATATACACAATAAATGACTTTAAAATTGTAAAAAATAAAACTGTGAGCAAGTTTACATTTAAAATTCTTGATGCTAAATATACTTCTAATTTGTGTAATACAATGAAAATGGTTTTCCATGCTTCTTGAAATCAGCAATTATAAATATGCATTTCAACTGTTTAATTAAGTAGTAAAAAATAAAATGAAGGCTATAAATATTGTAAAACAATTCAAGTGAAAAAGGTTATATGAGCTGGATATGTCAAATAGCTTTTATATACGAGATCACGTTTCATAATCTAGATAGCTCTATTAAATATTGTTTATGTGCATGTTTATAAAACATGTACACAAAAGTTTAATATCAGTTTTATATTGTTTATAGGAATAAGTTAGGTTAGACGCTGTTTCAATTGAATAAACCTAGTTCATATTTTACATACCATTATGCTATGTTTTTTGCAATCATCATCAATGGAATAACACCAAAATATAAACAGCGATGTTTGAATAAATCATATTAGTATTTAATTTTCGAAATTAATGAATGATTTTGCGTTCTTTCACTGTTGAGTTCAGCAATGTCAAAAAGAAAAATTTCTCATAAAGTTAGGCATTTATTTTATTGGAATTTTCAATTCATCATTTGAGCTAATAATAACTAATTTGAGGTAATAGAACTATAACTTCACAGAACACTCAAAATCCAAATAAATAATCATAACCAAATATTTTCCTAATTCATATATCTTTTAGCTTATATCTTAATATCTTATTTGTCAAAAATTTTAACTAATAGTTACTAGATTTGTCTATGCATTCGCTAATACTTATTCTTTTTATAACAAACAATTTTCATTTCAAAAAATTATGCTTATTTTGTTCAAAATAGAGGCTACATGTTAACAATTTACTGTCAGTTGTATACATCTATTCATCAACTAGGTACCTAAACATTGGTTTTTGAAGTGGATGAGTTCAGTTATATTGTATGTAGGCCTGTGTGAATATCAGTTGTTTAGTTTGAATCAAATATGAATATGAATACCAAATTATTTATAAATACGAATATTGAATTCAAATAGTAAAAATGATAAGTTATGATTCAATACGTGAATACAAGTTCATATTTACAAATTTAAACGCTAGTTATTCACCAGTTTTTGTTTTTTACGCAGTCAAGTTATTTTTTTTTTACTAAAACAATACTTTAAACATCATTTCTGCTAATATTATATGGAACATTAAAAAAAATTATTAACTTTTTTTTTATATAGGTCTTTCAGTCGCAACATCAGTGTCATCATAGATACACAGAGCAAGGAAGCTGCTACTTTGTCATATGGTGTTAGATTGATTGTAACTATTGATTTATATGCCGTAAAAACTATGACGTTTACTTCTTTAATTGCCACCACAATGGAGTGTCCGTATTTTCTGATGTTGTAATCCATGGTTGTTGACGTTTATTTTTTCCCCTAACTTCTGGTGCATGTGACCACGAACAGTTAGTGTGACAAAATGAATACAAATAATATTTTGTTTTCAAATATGAAATGACAAATATGATTTTTTTTGTATTGTTCACACAATTTTTTATTAATGTTTAGCAAGGCAGTAGTGAAAAAATCTTTGAATACTTGTTGCATGTTTAAAATATCGCTTTTTATTCATGTTTTTGATTAAGAAATCCCATTTGAACATCATAAAAGGATATTTATTTCACGCAAATGACTTACCTCAACAGTGAGCGTTGGTATACAACAAACTCACGAGGTATGCTTTGTCCAATACCCATAAGCAAAAGAATATTTGTTGTTTCTAAGTGTTAGTATTTGAGGTTGAATCAAATATAAATAATAAACAAATAGTTTATTATTTGTGTTTAAAAATTTGAACATTTACACAGGCCTAATTGTATGGTACTTAATGAAATACATTAAATTTACATTAATATGCCAAAGTAAAGAAATATACTGTGTGTGACTATTCCCCTGGTATATATTTTGTATTAAGTGTATGAATAAAAATAAATCATTATTTTCAATATCATGGATAAAAAAACAGTTGTGTTATATCTTGGTTAGCTTTTTGAATGGAAGTAATGTAACTTCTTCAAAACTGGTTTTGTTCAAAAATTCTACTCGCTTCAAATCATAGTTAAGCACCAGGAACTAAGCACAAAATTAAATTCAAATATATTGGTAAAAATGATTGCCAGTCCATAACGTTTATACTACTGTTTATACTACTACTAATGTTTATATTACTCTTTACTCAATAGTGCGCACAGTTGTAGATCCAAAGGGAAAGAAATTTTATGAAATTAAGTTTATAAGGAAAAACTTTAATTTTGGAAAATGAGGCCCTTCCACACCCATTTTACAAGCATTATTGAGTGTGCTCGCAAGAATTAAAAAAAATTAATTTGATGTGATATAAAGTATGTGTTATATTACTTCACTAAATCTTAGCAGATCTGTAGAAAAGTAGTGCACAACGATGTATCCTTTCGTCACAGAGTTGTCAATGAAACACACATGCTCCATTTGCCTCTCACTATTACCAAACTAACTGCATAGGTTGTAACATAGCAGGCCTTACCCTCTTAACCTATGAAACATTGACATAAATAATTTTATAATTTTTTTTTATAATTTTCAGTACTTGGTTTTAGAGTGGAGAGAAGCTTCACAACTCGACTATCTCAATGCATTGACCGTAACTGAGGCCACTTTAATAATATAATTTTTTCAACATAATTAATTAAAACTTTAAATGACTCACTATAACATGGGAAAAAGAATTAAACTGTTATCTCCTATACTGTTTGTGTTATTCATTTTCAAAATACGGTAGTTTCCCTGCTGAACCCTATATGTTTTAGAGGTAGTCATATGTTAGCAACGTGTTGTTTTGCTCTTATTTCTCATTAGATTATGTTTTCAAGTATGTGTTGACGTCAAAAGTGGCTTCGCCCCATAATAAGCCTGGTTGGACTAAACTCCTTTCCTTGACCTTCATCCGTTCCTTCCCAGCATGGAATTACCGAAGTAGGTAGTCATGTGTTTTCAAACTGCGCGCCACGAACTACCGGAAGACGGCATTTTAAGCTCAGTGCTTCGGTACAACAACTGCACCATAGTGGACCGGAACTGAACTAACCTGGATCCTGTTTATGTGTTAGTTTAGTAATAACTGTATGTTCGCATGTAGCTAAGTAGTAACGAGAGGGCATGTATTTTTATGTTAGTATTTTAAGAGTGCTTTTCATGTTTATCCGCGGCACATAACTAAACTAGTGTAATGGTTCTGTGGTTCGGCGGAAGACGCCATGTTGCTGGTGGAAGCACGTCCTTCCAGCCCAGTCTGCAACTAGCAACGGTCGAGGTGAGACGCATACACACCCCGGGGACTTCATCTATTTGCATCACCGAACTGAACTTAGATCTGTTAACGTAATTCAATCTTAATCAATTTAATATTATCCTCGGGACTCGCCTCGGCGGGCAGACTGTTCAATTCAGTATTTTTTAACCCTTAGCAGGACTTTGCCAGACAGCTAAGCGCTATCATCTTGTGTGACCACCGTGTGGTCCGGCTCTCGCCTAGCTCAGTTGGTGCTGTGGGTACTGTGTAACCTAACATCAAAGTATCATAAAAAACCGTACTGAGTTCACAGTGTTATTTACTGACCACGTGCCAGCTCTCCCAGGTATCAGGCGTGTGGGACGCATTTAAGAGACCACTGGAGTGTGCAACCATCTTCGTCATGTGTAAGTGTGCCCGATGCTGAGAGCGGGCCAGGTCTGTGCGATAATTAGAGGCTAGGAGGGACCGAATTTTGTTCGCCACATGGGCGACGTCGTGCACTGAGATGAGTCTGTGCTGGGTCCGTGTGCCCTTATCATAAGTGGGGCTCAAATTTACGACCATTGACACGACAGTGCATTAATTTACTTAATTTAAACTTTTAAAGCCACTAAAAGTCATTATTACCTAGCTGGCTGGTTGGTTAAGTTTTCAGGTGTGGTGATATTATTTTCTTGACTTTTTTTGTTACAATCCTTTGTCTGAAAGCATGATGATTCAATCTGATGGTAAATTACAGCAGTGTTGGAGAGAGAAAGAGAGGCAAGTGTGCCCTGAAGTGCAAGATGGAGACAGAAATGGTAGTTCCCCACCAAGCATAGGAACTCAAGGACACATATATGATAAGAATTGGAAAGAGACAGAGAAGTGAAAGCCGCTACTTATATGTATGTAGAGTTTTTTCATGTCTTCTAACTTGTGTTTTCATTGGCTGATTTTGGAAAGTGTGGCTTAAGCTTGACATCGTCCGGGCCTGCGGCCCCTTTTAAGTCCGATATGCCACCGCCCAAACACCGCCCAAACACCACCCACCCCCCATTCAAACCTCCCGCCTACCCGTACGTACGTGTGCATGCGTGTGTGTTCGCCCGGCAAGAGGGCGCTGTCGAGTCAGTGCGCCGCACCCCTAAAACATAATTTAATTTAATTGTGTAATTTGTTTTAATGTTACCCAAGTGCAACGTGAAGGCAGATCGGCCGGGAGGGTTTTTATGTACTTTTATTTTAAAATAGTGTATTGAAATATAATAGCGTTTCCGGACATTCCCGACGGAAGCCGAAGCCAGACAATAATTAAATGTAATTCTTAATAATTGTAATTTGTAGTATTATTTTTCATTATTCAGAAAATGTCACATAATTTTTAAATCATCCTTGTCATGTTACTTTAGTTTCCTGTGGCACGAATTCACAAATATCTTTAACGGCAATTGTTTCGGCGGGAGGACGCCATGTTAGTCGAGCCGAGCCATGAGCTCAGCCCAGTCTTCCGCCATCAACGACCGAGAGCAGACGCTTCAGCACTCCGGGGACCTCACCGCTTGTTTTCACCGCTAGGTAATTCTGTTTAACTTTAATTCTTTCCAAATTGTTTTCTTTTAGTCCTCGGAGATCCTCTCAGTCGGGGACTGTTTAATTAATTATCTTACGACCAGTAACTGTCTTTTTTCTATGTAATACGTAATTAGGAATGTGACCACGTGGTGGGTCATTACACCTAAACCGATTCGTGCCGCAGGCATTTTATACAGTTTTAATCGTGTACGTGTGTGAGTTGAGTTAGCCGAATAAATCAGGTGTGAAAATCTAATGTATTATTTTATTAATTTAGATCTGTATGACCACGTGGAGTGTGACGGCGTGTGGGACGCCTAAGAGCCCACTGTGTAGATAATAGCGTGCCCGACACTGAGAGCGGGCAGGAATTAGTGCTAGGTGTTTTCAGGGGGTAAAATCACGCCTCACATGGGCGACGTCACGCCCCGAGTTAGGAGTCTCACCGGGTCCAACGTGACTCACCACGTGGTGACGCCCACTAACATATCACCTTAAAGCCGTCCGAACAACCCCCGGCCGCAACAAGCTTAAATGCGAGTGGTTGTGGGGGACATGTGACCACCTCCCTCATTCGTGGATAGAGGTAGTAAGGTCGGTTGTTATTCGAGTCGCGGTCAGGCAATGGCTCGAAAAATAATATAATTATGTAGTTGAGAAGCAAATTTTGTGACTGCAGCCCGTACGGAGCTGATTAATAATAATTTTTGGACATGTTTAGAATGATTTGACTGCAGTCGTCGGTGTTAATTCCGCAACGAGACATTAAAATTTGTTTTTATAGTTGTCATTCCAAGGACAGAGTCCTTGGCCTGTAACATGAGTTTGTGTGTAACCACGGGATATCAATATCAGTAATACATCTTTGTTTATTTCAGGCCATTTATGTACCATTTTAAAGTAAACTATTTTCTTGATGCACTAAACTATATTGTTATGTGTTGTGAATTATCTGGAACAGTGTTGTGGTCAAAAGATGGTGGCCTTTCTGTTAATGTGAATTTTCAATAAAAGATAATAAAAGGCAGTAAAACATCAGTCACTGTTCTCGAGAGACTTCATTTCGAGCAACATTTTTACAAAATTTGAGCATTATTATCTAAGCCAATAAATTATTTGAGGGTTTTAAGCATGTGCGATTCAGGCCAAAGCTAGCTGGTGAAGTCTAGGTTGGTGCAAGGCCAGATGTGTTCATTTTTGACGTGACGTCTAATAAATCGATGAACGCTGGCTGCACGCACAAAAAATTGTCCCACTACGGATGACCCACTACGGATGTGTTTACGCATGCGTGGCATCTCTCTGGTATGTTGCGGACGGTACAGAGTACTCGGCCAGCACGTGGCTGCGTACTGGTTCGAGGTTATTGTTGTGCACCGCGCCATGGGAGTATATTCGCAAGGAAATGGCGTTCTTACAAGTACGTATTATTTTAATTACTAGTGTAAATCAGTATATTTAAACAGTGTTGTATGAGTATTGTTTAAGCTGTGTAACTAAATATTTATTGCTGGTATGATACTTTTCACGCTTTAGTTTGACATTGGTAATTATTTGTCATGAGTTATTATTTGATCAACTAAATCACACACCGTATTATAGTTATAAGCCAACGAGCGTGTAAATATTTCGGGTCCAACAGAGAATATGTTAGTTAAAAGAAATTCAAACAAATATTGTGCGTGGAATTTTATTAATTTAAAACATCTGAAACAATTATTCTCAATATGGTCTTGTGGCCGTGTGGTTAGCATGGATGACTTCCAACCCAAAGGTTATCAGTTCAAATCTCAGCAGCTGCAAATTTTTTTTTGTACTTGTAAAAATAAATACTGCGCACGCAACATTTCAAAAGTAATAAATATATTTGAATTAATGAATGCAAATAAAAGTAAATTTATTAATTAAATTGTACATTTCATTTCATTCCTTCTTTGTATTCATACAAAATAGTGATAATTCAATAAAATTGATTCAATATTATTATTAAAAGTATGCAGAGGTAGATTTTATCATACAAAAGGTAGAAAAATTAAAAAAAAATTTCTTCCACAAAGAATATAATATTTTTAATGCCTAAATGGTTTGGTTGCAAAAACCTATTACGGCTCAGTCTCAGGCCGAATATGATATTTCCTTTTCTTCTGTATCAATCATTTCATCAATGTTTTGTAATGACGTTGTCACGTTAAACTATCGTCCGTAAACCGACTTTACAGACAACCAATTTTTTTATATATACATATTTATATTGTATAACAATTCTCACTTTATTTTTAGCACATAAAAAACTTTACTATGAACTGAGAGGAACTAAACTTCTGTGAAAACACAATTATTTAGTGGAAGCGGGCCCAAAACCCTAGTTATCTGTCAAACAAAACTGGAGTGTTACTTAGTAAAGTGTAGCATCCTACTAGATAGCAGCACCTTCCTACAAACAGAAGATCTACATGAAAAATATGTAACAATAAACAAATTACACTTGAGATATTTATACCTAATTTTATTTCTGTGGAAAAAAACATTTGTTTTAATGAACAGTGCACATAGACCACTAGTTCACAGTAAATTGCTGTGGATTAGTTCCATGGCCATCCCAGACTGTGAAGGCCCTCGTCCAAAATAATTCAGACTTAAAATACACATTTTACATTAACACTATGTTCTCATAATCTGTTTCACTTTTATAATGATTTTTCAGTTTGAATGTAGAAAACTTCCTGTATGTAATAACTTAGTATTTAATATGCATTTTAAAATATGTAAGTCATTGTAGTAATGTATGATAAGGATTCATTGTGCAAGCCTTTTATTAAAAACACACTCTTTAAATACAAACATATTTGTTGGCCATCTTGGCATCACTCCTGACAACCTTACCGGAACCTATATCTTCACATCACTACCAACATAATTATGATTCTTTACATCTCCCTTTTCCTTCCAGATCAATAATCCATTTATTTTTGATAATCCTTAAGTATTCAGGTCTGGTACAAACTCTCCCACTGCAAGTGACAAGAGCAGTCTCAGAAGGATGAATGGATGCTTCACTCGCAGCTGCTTCTAATCATTGTATTTCATTCTCAGCCTCATTCCACGCATCTAAAAACTCTTGACTTTGGTGGTCCCACCCCTTGAGTTCATCCCTTCCTTTCTGGCATCTACTCTGTATTAACCGAGTCTCTGCTGCCCCTGAGAGGAGTCCTTTTACCCTAATGTCTTGTCCCCTGCTTCTTCTGTGCAATGTGCCCTATTTCTTTCGATCACTCTTCCTTCCTCTGTCATAATCCTGTAAGATCTTGGACTTTGCGGTGCCCTGACCTACCACAATCCTTTCCCTGTTGTTTGTAAATAACATTTTCACCAACTGCAAATGGCTTTAAATGTCTTTTCCTCCTGTTATAGTAGTACCGATGTTGATCTCTCCAATTAACTTTTTTAATTTTTGTTTTAATACATATATTTTATTTTCGAAGTTACTCAAAATCTTTAATAATGATTCTAAAACATTTGGCAATGTTAGAGTAAACGAAAGGATGAGAGACAGGTGCACGACTCAAGACGCCATGGTTTTTCCCAACTTTTTTCAGTAACAAGGGTTTCTGTGTGTATTCTTATGATGGGAAAGTTGAATTCATGCATTATTTACAGTATTATTATCTAACTAAAAAAAAAGAGTCAGTAAAGCAGGCACTGACTTCTTTAAGTTTTTCTGTATTGAAATATGTTGTAATTGGTTGTTTTGTGAAAGACGTGTTGTGATTGGGCAGTTGTCACGTGACTCCCCCCTCGCAGTGTGGCAGTTCTCTGCTCGACGTTGCCTGAATAAGTAGTGTTTGGCAATAGCTCAAGCCCAAATTACATAATATGTACTAAGGAACAAACTGCATGTTTGTGGTCTGGTCTGGGCGGTGCCAGTAAACAAACTCGTTTCGGACATTTATTCGAAATTTTCATCGAGCACAGCCATCGGCAATCAGCCCATGATAGGGCTTTAGTGATTTTACCCACCAACCCAAGAACACCTTTGTCCTTGGCTTGTACCATCAATGCCATGTAACTTCGGGACTTATCTGCTGTAGTTAAAGAGTGGGCGAGTATTACGAAAGGTCGTTTTGGCAACATCTAAATAAATAAATATTAATGTTTTCAAGCAGGGAAATTTCATTTGTGTTATTATGAGAACTGTGTGGATTTATGATCATCATGTAATGGCGGACAGTGTTTTGTTTTTGTGCGGATCTAAAAAATAAATCTACTTAAAAGTTCTGTTAATCTTTTTCTTCAGTAAAGACTGCCAAACTAAATTCAAACTTAACCACTAAATTAAAAACATCAACAAATATTTTCAGCAAACATTATTTTTTTTTTTTAAGTGTTTTGCAAATGTTAAAAGTCAGGTCGTCTTCTAGCCGGGCCTATCTGAGTTGTAATAAGCTACCTGCAGTAACAGGCGGGTGGCCCAAAGCCCGAGATTGTACCCAGGGCAAGCCAAGCCCTCTTTGGGGGCCCATTTGCAGGCTCTTATTGAGATCACTCACATATATAAGCACATATTGAATTAATGAGAATGGTAACAAAACTAACAATCGATTGACGAATAAAATAATCATATAGCATGGAGTGAGGTAAATATATTTCACAGGGAGCTCATTTAAGCCATAGTACTAGAGCCAAACTTTAAATACTGTATACACATGATCTTGAAGGTACAAAAATTAAAAAAAACGAAGAAATCAACTACAGATGTTACTGTCAATTATTCAACTGACACCAATGTTTAATGATGGGCAGAAACGTTTTGCTACAAGATTCACAGCAGCAAAAATAAACATGCTGCTAACAGCAAGCTCTGCAAGACTCTTCCAGACAAAGAAGAAACCTTTCACCATTGTTAGGCTTTAGACTTTATATGGAGATTGAGTTAAGATACAATGCACTATTTTGTGAGGTGGTTCTTAATAAAAAATTACGCATAATTTTTTCTAAAGCAAATTTTTCTAGAGCAAGAGATTATTTAACTAACTACGAACAGCTCTAAAAAAAAAAACTTCCTGATGTTGAGCAATGTATTTTTTTATGCATTTGGGGTAATCTACAACCATAATTAATAACACATTTCCCTCACATGACAGAGACCATATGTTCTATGAGTACCAAAATGTTACTCAAGTGGTTGAGAGCTCTAATGTTTTAGAGGTTCCACTGCTTTGTGTCTGTGCATAACCATGTAACATAAAACACTGCATTAAAAACATATATTATTTTTTGAAAAGGAAAATTATAAATCTGTGTTACGTGAGTTAATGATACAATCTCCACTTTGTTTCAGAAATAGCAGTAGGCACCTGAATTCAGCTGACAACTTTGAAAAAAAAAATCTTTCTACAAACTAGAAATCTGCAATTGAAAATCAACAAAAAAATTTGTCTTGTAGAAACAAGATTACTAAAAGGCACATTTGTTTAGTTTTGGGACCTCGGTACATATTTTAAAAATTCCAATTCTCAACTTAGTTTCTTTTAATATTATTCCTCCCTTGGTCAGTTAAGGTCATAACAACTTATGTTTGTTAACCAACACAGAAAACCTTGCTGCATACATCTTTCAATTTAAATATGTGTTGTTCTCACTAATGGCTCACATGAGCAATTGCTTTTTTTTTTTCCAAAAAATTTTTATAGTCAACGTGACACTTACAAACAAAATATTAAAAATTACGGAGTTTTTCTAATTCCCGGACCAAACGAAAGTGTCAACTACCATTTATATAGTCATGGGGGATGATAACTAACAAAATTCCTAAAAATTAATAATGTTTTGAACATTTATTAATTGAAAATGCTATTTAGCTTCAAGTTTAACTTTGGAAAATTTCCATTATTTAAGTTCACTTAATTTTCAAGTGCTCCTAGCTCACATAATATTCACATTGTAATATTTATTGAATAAATTTTCCATTTATGATCTCATGAAGAATCACCTCAAAATTAGTGCACAGCATCCTGATATTCTTTCAATCAGCACTACTCCTTATAAATATATAATTAACTACCAATGGAAAAAATAACTCCCATATTAATAGATAAGATAACAATGTAAATATTGAGTCATATTTACAAGATTTTATGCATTATTGTCAACATAATTTATTTATTTTATTTCATGAATCTAAAATATTTATAGCACATTTTTGTTGTGCTACCATCATGTAGCATCATAATGTTAAATGCCAGATATTTGCAGCATTGTTTTAAATAAAATTGTCTTCATTTTCCTATATTTTTCTTGTCAAATATTCTCTTCAGGTATTACAATACAAAACACTTTTTCATCATTAATTTTAGTTATCTATAGAACTTCCAAGCAGTAATAGTTCCTTATAACTATTTCTCTTTGCAATGCTCTCCTTGGTTGGATAGACATTTAAAAGTATAATTTTACAATAACTAAGCTTTTTAGTTTGGGCATCGCATTGATGAAGACGACTTCTGTGCATGGGGCAATTCTTGTATCCTTTGGGATCCTGCAAAGGAGACAAGAATATGCGTCGACCATGATGTTAGTTGTATAGGTACAACCAAAGCACAGTCAGAACTTCTGTTTTTTCTTAGTTCAGAATTAGTAAATAACTACGATAAGTTGTCTGAACTTCCACGTCGATCGATGCGTCTTCATATGGTTTTCAAGACCCGGTGGTGAAGCCAACCCCATCCTGTCATCTTGATGCACTCACGACAACGTTTGTGAGATCGTTGCCAATATTAATATTTTCAATATCCCGGACAATCGGCAGCAGACATCGTCGAGGGTAGTTCCTGTACGTTTTTTTTTTTCTTTCCTCCAGCCTCGCCTTCCTGCCAGATGCAGAAACCTCTTAGTGGTCCAGTTTGTACGTTCTCGATGCTTTAATGAACCATGAGCTACCATCGGTGTTGAATGTAATCTGTGTCAATTTCTACCATCTGAATCGATAAACATCTTAATTTTTTTCATAGCAGTAATCAGCCACTACAAATATTTAAATTTCTGTTATCAAGCATTTGTTATCAAGCCTGGGTTACTCAAAAAGCCATTTCATTAAAAATATAATTTTCTTGATTGTGACATGATGGCCTTACTAAATCAAAATTAAATTGTAATAGATAATTATCTTTGCCCTACTAGTAAAATTAAATGCTTCATTTGGGCAAAGACAAATATTTAATTTTGCTATTATTTCATTTTAATTCATACTGCAGTTAATGTGTGATATTTTAATGAAGAGTGTTTTCATTTATGTGATATTTGATACATGTCATCACTGACACATGGATGCGACTATCCAATCATGTCTTTCATCACATTTACTGTCATTTGAATACATAACTTAAGACTGGCACAGAAAACAAACATTTCTGTAGGTTGTGTTATTACAGTCTAGACCCAAGAAGGGTCGTAGTACAATGCAACCTCACAACTAGCTGCAGTAGTGTATACAGATCCAGTGTGTGTTTAGTTGATCACGTACTTGTGGCAAGAAATGGCTTCTGTAAGCAATGGACTAGGACATCAAGTGTGTAAATTTTTTTTTATCCTATTACATATAACCATAAATAGTTTATTTTAAAAAATAGTTTGCTGTAGTCATCTATTTAACAGTGCAGCAAACACTAGCAATAAATGTAAATATAATTTCAGAACTCAGTACTCTTTATCATATTGTTTTGTCAAGATAATTATGCCTGCAATGATGATGGACGAAAACATACATTATTAGGTTCACACTGTTATACTTCAGACAATTTCCCAAGTTTTCCTGGTTTTTCATGTCCTGCCTAATATTATTCCCATTGGCCAATAAATATATTACAATGCACATTATTATCAAACACATTTCAACAAACATACATAACATTCATAATCGACTAATGCTTTCTTGCAAAATACATATTTTGCACTATTATCATGTCCATTAGTGTTACGTAAAAAACACACTGCCACTCTGAAAAAGAAAACAAATGTATTTAAATGATAAAATTTTTAAGTATTACACTAATGATTTAAGCAAGTGACTATAGGTATGCTATTGTGCTTCAAATAAATACACAGCTGTTTGTATCCCTTACTTTTATCTAATGTTAGTGATAAGCATTAATACCAAATGGCACACAAACTTATGATTAAAATACTAATACAGCCGTCGACTTTCTAATCCTGCGTCGACCGTAAAGATGGATATGGAAGGAAAGTGGAAATGCGAAAATTGATAATGAAATGAATATTATGGATGATGGGAAGGAGAGTGGAGGTGAATTTTACTAGGATCAATATCCAAACTGATTCATGATATCCCTAAGGCCCTACGTGGATATCAAAATACTGGGAAGCGTTTCTCCACCTCTCATCTTTAACCCTTTTAAAAGAAAGGAAGGGTAATGAGTCCCTTTTCTGATCAATACAAAGAGGTTAACACTTAAAAAACAAATCGGTAAATTCAAAACAACAAGCAGTTTTTAATAAATATTTCAGGACTGGACAACAGGGCTAGTCAGATTACTTTGGACAACATTATACTTTGACACATTTATTTAAACAACCATAGTTCAACCTAGCAGATATAAGAGCCATTTCCTTCTCTGTATTCCTATCGTCATTTGATTTAGTGGATCGTGTACGGTCTGTGCGATTAACAGTCATACCAACTTTATTTAAATCATTCTAGCACGTGATATGTTAACTGTTAATGTTACTCCCTTATCTAACGATTTTATGTTTTGATTATTTCTAAGTTATTTATTGAACTTAAACAATTTATGAACTTACTGTAGAGTAGTTTAAAATTAAGAGTGATTTTAATTATAACTGTTGAATTTTTTCTTGAGGAGAGAGAGAGAAGTTTTCGTTTAGTCTTAGTTTCCCGACATTGGCCTATAGCCGTGGTCTAACTGTCATTCTTGAACCATTATGACATGGTGACTCACCATTCATTGTCCTGGCAATGGTGTTGCACCCATACCCACTAACTGACTGCAACTGATGACTTCAGACTGATTTCTGTGGCTTAAAAAGCCTTACCTGACCGAGTTGATGTTTGTTTATCAAAACAGCGTGAATCCTTCCCATACATCGGTTTCAAATATTCCTCGTCGCTGATTCGTTGTCCCGTTTCACCTTCTCGTTAACATCTGTCTGTCGCCTCATATGTCCTCCTCTCTCTCTGCTCGTCTGTCCTGCTTAAATCATGTCTCTTCAGCGATTCTGAAGGTCTCCTGTTGCAAGGTGCACGAGGCAAACAAATTTGTTGTCATCGTGGTTGTGTTGCGCTAACACAAGCAAACATTACTACTCGGCCTCCCGCCTGTGATGGCTTTGTAAACTGTTTCTACTGGCGGTGGTGTTTCCTCATCACTACGACCTGGCGGGCCGTGTCATTCCCCATTTTAATATTATTAAACCATTTGAAAAAAAAAAGCTTTTCCTGGGTCTTTGATATTACTAAGTTAAGTATCTCTAATTTTTATGGCTGTGTACATATACTTTTATTAAAACATTAGGATTCTAAATACTATAAAAAAATCACTGGAACTTTTTGTACATGATATATTTGTCAATTTTATTTTTTTTCCAATTTTTTAAGACACCTATTCAAATTCCTGAGTTTTGCCTTTTTCTATATTTTTCCCTGTCTGTTGGAACCCTGCACCATAACTGTTATAAGGATACAAAACAAAAAAGAATTCAAGATGCATATATTACAATGGTAGCACAATTAAGGGTTTTACATTGCACTTTTAAGGGAAGAAATGCTTAATATAACACAACATACAATAGGTATCATAGGCTCCATACTAATTGGCTACTGATTTGGTTTTCATTAATTAATTGCACTGGAGGTTGTGTCTGAACCATAAATGGTCCTACCTCTTCACCAATTGAATGCGGTGCCTTAAAGAGAATGGCTACCAAGGGCACAACAAAACCAAATTACTTCTGCCATCCACCATGAAAATAAAAATACGTATGTACCATCAAAATCATAGGTTCCATAATGAGCACTCTTATGTACATTATAAAGTAGCTGGATATAAAAATAAATAAATCAGTAACTTGCTATCAGGGTTATTTAAAACAATTACTGACTTAGTATTGTACACAGTTAAAAAAAAATACACATAATACTGCTACAACCAAGGAAAACTTTGACAAAAAAAATTTGTGATACACATGTTTCAACAATTTAAATTACAGGTACATGTGATACTAAGGCTAAAATATGAAGTATTCTCTAATTTGGTGCTACAAATACACTTTCACAGAAGACAAATTAGTGATCAAGATTCACACTCTTGCAATTTATGATAAAACATTTAATCAATAATGTCTGTATATATTTGTATGTTATTGAAATTTACCTTTCGTATACTGATGTGTCAATGGACGATTGATTACACCTTTAAAAAAAATTGTAACAAGTTCAATGTAAAAAATATATGTACTAATCACAGGTGAGTTTTGCTTAGAATAATTTAAGAAGTTTCAGTCATGCATGAAGGAATAAAATAAAAAACCGAAAACAAAACATATCTTAGGATTAAATGATTATGTTTAGATAGTAACTTTAAAAATATTGATTATAGATACTTCATGAAAATCAATTACAAGATGTTTTTGGCTGAACAGATGTTTATGACTTTAAAATCTACAAATTGTGTATCATTAACTAACAGCTGCCTGAAAAATGTTTTAAAAAGAAAATGTTAAATTTATGTAATCAAATATTATTGATTACAATAGTTATAACAGTAAAGCAATGCAATGATGAGTGGTTTGGAGATCAGAGTGCCTGCTTGTGACAATATGTTATTTGATCTACTTCTAATAAGTAAGAAGCAGGAATGATTTTCATAATCATAGCATAAATAATGTTTGATATTATGTAAAAGTTCTTCCCTTCTATGCATTTCAGGTGAAACTTAAGTAGTAACATTTTAAATTGGAAAATCACAAATAACGGAAATGACTTTGCCACTTCTCTTGTGGTGTTCCTCACCGGTCAGTGTGCTTACAATAACCTTACGTCTTCTACTGCTTACATTATCTACTACAGAGTGCACTGTGATGATTTATTGGTACTAGTTGTAACTAAACATATCAGGTGACAAAACTGCTCAGTTCCTAAAATATTTTCTGGTGATGAACAATCAAGCTTCGATTAATATTATTTACATAACGTAACATGCAATAAGCAGTAATCTTTAAACCAATGTGTTGTATAGAAATTAGAAAGCTGATTAATTTTGCACTTTCCTATCATTTTCGAATTATGACAAAAAGAAAAAATTGCCAGAAATATGTTAAGTTTTAGTCTGATAATACAACTTTTTGTTTTATACTTACCCATGCAAAATATATATGGAGATAAACAAACAAGAACACCAGTATTTACAGAAAATAAAAATCAATTAAACCATACGGAAAGTGTAAAATGAATGAATGTTTTAAGGTATGCATTTTGAAAATACCTTTGTTTATAAGGAACTGGATTGTTAAATTGATTGTATGTGTGTATTTCCCAAGCTTACTTCCATAATAATTTATGTAATAGTTTGAATTCACGCAACAAAAGAATTTGTATATCATCAAATGCAATTAGTTTTTCCTACCATGATATGTGTTGGAACAAATTGCTTTTATGGTTGCCTAAAAGGAATAATTCTTTGTTTGTTCTTTTAAATATATCTTTTCTTAGTCTGTAAATTTGTAATACGTCAAAGTAACGAAATATTTAATTAATTATAAGTACTACCTAGAAATTCACAGACTTAGTTTGATACATACACACATATGTGCACTGGGCCACTTTTAGTTTTTTAATGGCACAATTTATTTATTTTATGTTAGAGCATTTTTGATATACTAACTGGTAGTGTTTCATTAAGTATGATTTTAATTTGTATCATTAAATTTCAAAATTTTTGTGGGAACTTCACATCTCCTGATTTTGCTACTAGCGTAAGTTTTATTTTCAGCATGGTCAGTCTTGAGAGCTCCCACTATCTTTCGGCCGTCTTGCCAAGCAACTATCAGCTTCGTATACCTGAAATAAGGTATCAATTTAGCTTGCTAGACCAACAACTTCTGGCAAACTTTCCCATCCCCTGTTCGCTGGTTTTTGTGTCAAAAATTGGTATTAATAGCAGTGGCTATTAATTCATTATTAAAAATATATATTAACATTTTTATTTTCAATTTGTTTGTTACATGAATTATTTTTTCATTCGTTTGAAAATAAAACATGTGATATGTTTCAAATCTTGCATTTGAACACAAATGGTTGAAACACGAATGCGCATTGGATTTCATCCTGTTAAATTTCCATTACATGGTGCTCATGCATTTCGTTGCACACTGAAATTTCACCCTCAATAAGCCTAAGCAAGCATAACTTAAAAAATTATAACTTCACTAGTAGCACAGTATCAAATCACTTTTAAAGTTATGTTAAACCTTCTAAATATTATTGAAAACCTTTATATAAAATTATTTTTAATACAACAACACTTTACTGCATATTTGACCAAAATGAGGTCTCAGAACAAAAAATTTATTACTCTCTTAGTAGACACAATACCCCACTTGTGCAAAATTGTTGTAAATCTTCTAAATATTACCAAAAAGATTTTTCAGAAACTTTTTTATAACTGCTAAAAATTTGTTTTATTATTCCTATCCTTAGCGCAAACGGAGAGTAAATTTGTTTGTGCTTAGCTTATGGGAGTAAATGGGTATGTTCGTATGTTATTTTAATGGGATTTCACCCTAGTAGCACAGCTCAGAAACAAACTACCTTCACCTGGTCAGTTTCAAGCCCATAGCCATGTCATTCTTGTAGAGATTATTCTAGATATTATACAAAATTGATGGATACATTGAATAAAAAACATTTGTAACATTTTGGCTGCATTGAATATGCCAACTGTTTGATGAATCCTTATAAAATATTTAAGAAAATACAGAGTGCTTTTAAGTTTTCAGAATTTTCCAGAATTTTACAGAATGTTCAATGAATTTCTAGAGCTTTTTTATAATGTTCCTGGGGTTATTGCCGGAACATAAAGTTTCCAGAATATTCAACATCTACACTAATATTATAAAGAGGAAAGATTTGTTTGTTTGTTTGTATTGAATAGGCTCCGAAACTACTGGACCCATTTGAAAAATTCTTTTTCCATTAGAAGCCGACATTATTCCTGCGTTATTTACTAACCAAATTATTTAAGCAACATATTTTAATTTTTCTATCCCTGATGAACATAGGCTTCTTTTTACTGCGTTATTTATTAACCACATTATTTAAGCAACATATTTTAATTTTTCTATCTTTGTAACTCAGTAACTAGCAATTGTCCGTCGTCGTCGTGTCTCTCTTGACGCTTGCGTTCCCACCACCGCCTGCCTCTGCACCCGCGCCCCGCCCACACCCCGCTCGGCTAGCTAGGCAGCAGCACTGCGGTGCGGGAGGGGAGTCAATGTCACAAAATAAAGTGCCGCGCGGCTCACTCGCGCGGTCGGCTACCTACGCAGCGGTTGTGTGTAGAGGTGGGACGATACCACACTTCCGATACTCGATTCTGTATTGTTTTTGCAGTTCGATACTTTCGAAACTTTCGATACTTTCGATACTACAGGGAAAAATATTTTCCCATTAAGTAACAATTATTACAAATAACATAAATTAGTTTTAAACTATCTAAATTCAATATAGCATACCAGCACAATGTCAGATTAAACTTAGATAATTAATGTGTAAATAATTGCATTATATTAATGAAAGATATGAATTCATCATTATATATACATATAAAAAAACACCAGAAATGTAAAATACAGTCCATAATCAAGTAAAGCTGACATGAGAAACAGTGGCCTTACAAAATGTTATGAAGTCCTTTCTTGGAGGGGGGAAAAAGTCACCAAGCCTAAATTAGAAATAAAAAAAAATTAGGCTATTGTAAAAAGAAAATCAGAAATTTTTGCTTGTTTGTTTCATTTTAAAAACAACTTTATGCAACAGAACAATTTTCAATAAAATTTTAACTTGAGAAACGTAAAATACAAAATAATCCTATCGTAAGAAAACAATAACAAACGGGTATATTCAGTTCAAAGATTAATGAATGCACAAAATATGAGATCCGTGCCTTGGTAAAGCGCGTGCACCATTTTCATAATCATTGCTAGTTTGAGCCACTAGTCTCGCTTGGTGCTGGCCATAGATGCTACTAGCGAAGTGCACAGTCTTCCTGATACTATCCATATCCATGGTGCGATAAAGTTATTTTCTTACGTTTGCAAAGGTAAACAAAGAACGTTTTTCAAAATAAAAGCATTAAAACGTAGTTTATCAGGAAGAAAATTACAAAAACAATTGTGAATTTTAGGACTTTTCCGCTTCGTAAAAACGTATGAAACGGGAAATTAATGATTTTATAAGTGTATGTTCTGGGAAAGTAACCCATTGTAAATATAGTACTTTTGGCGGGATCAAAATTAATCGGCGTATGACACGGGAAAATGTATGAAACGGGAACTTATCATCGAGCTTCTACTGTAGTTGTATTTTGTATGGTGGCGACTCAAAACATAATTTAATACAAATGAACAAGCATTCCGGTATCGAACAAATGTATCGAACTTACAGTTTCGATACTCGATATTTGCGATACCGTCAAGTATCGAATGTATCGAGGTATCGAAGTATCGAAAATCCCATCACTAGTTGTGTGCGATTTCGTATATTTTTCCTTGAAAATATTTTAAATTTTTTATAATTTTTCAATCACCACTTCATATACAGGCTAATTCCTGTTCAACATGTAAGCAAATAATTTAGTATTAGTTGATGTAGTATTTAGTTTTTTTTTATCATTTTAAAATGCCCAAAAGATCAAGATCTCAACTTTCTAGAAATAGTTTACAGGCTAGGGCAATAAAAATACGTCGTGATAGAGAATCTCCATCAGAAACTGAAAATCGTCTGGCAAGTCAGAGAGAATACGTGTCGCAATCGCGTGCAAGAGAGTCAAGTATTGAGCGTTCACAACGGCTTGCTGAACAAAATTTGCGAACGTCTCAAGTCCGTGCGCGAGAGTCGAGTATCGAGCGTTTGCAGCGGCTTGAAGAACAAAATATTAGAAATGTACAAGCTCACGCTAGGGAATCGAGCTCTGAGCGTCCAGCCAGACGTTTAACGCACACATAAATATCGAGTACTGCCACTCAGTTCAAGCCATCAAATACATTTGTAAATATATCAGTAAAGGATCTGACCATTGCTACGAAATAATACATAAAACAACAAAAAAAAAATACAAAATATACTGAGAGAATGAAAATAGGTGTAAGTATATAATAGAAGCTATAGGTAAGCACAAAAAAATTACAAATATAACAAAAATATATGTACTGTAGATACGCGCATAACTCTGACTGCAACAAATGTCTTATTTTTTTTAATGGGTACACCAACCGTGCGAAGCCGGGCTGGGCAGCTATATTCAATAAATTAAGTGTTTCCGACGCGGACAAAGTCGCAGGTTTCAGCTATGTGTCATATAGTCGTTAATTTTTGCGAATCAATTTTCACAATAAAGTACTATTTTTAACGATTGAACAAATCCCACGCGGACAAAGTTGCGGGCCACGGCTAGTTGGTGTATAAAGCTGCACTTGAATAAGACTTACTTGAGTACAGAAACATATCTGTGCCTGCATACGAAACCAAAAGGTTTCTTTTTTAATTTAGTACATAAGTAGGCTTACATGGTATTTGAAATTTAAAATTAACTAAACACGTTAAAATTAACCCTTCCATGATTTGAAGTCACAAATTTACTGATAATTTTTAACTTTATATCTAGCATATTAATATGATTTTATATAGTTCCATGTACTAAATTTTATTAATTTACTACGCAAAGATTACTTTATTTGAGGCCTTTTAATTTGAGTATATTATAAATGCAATGATTTGAACAAATATCACATTTTATCAGCTATCAAAAAAAATTATGTGTCACCAACACCTAAGATATGAAAAACCAGGCTTTTAAAGATTGAAATTAGGAATACCAACTAAAAAAAAAAAAAATACAATTTATAGATTTTACCAATGTTATTCAAATCATCCATGTATTCATAGATCTCTATTAATCAAATACTGCTCAAATAACCACAGATGAAATGTATGAACGAGTCACGAGCTTTGCAACAATTTTCATTCAAATTACATAATTTCCAATGGTTTGTGAGGATGTATAAAATTATTTTGTATTCTAACTCACCAGGGATCGAAACCTGCATGCAAACATTTCAAAGCAGGCACTCTGGTTAACTGCAATATTTAAGGTTAAATTCTGTGGTTGAGATTATAAAGTCAGTACCTTTAAATCTCAAGGTTGCAGTTTCGAGTCCCGGGCGAGTGTAAATATGTTTTTCTTTCCAAAGAGATTGTCATGCTAGCAAGGTTAATGAGTGATAGCATATAAACAAATTCAGTAATAAAATTAATATGACATGTCAAAAACCAAATAATTATAATTTTCTGCTCCGGCAGGGAATCAAACCCATGACCATCCTGTCCCTTACTGGGATATTACAACTTGTAGGGTGGTATTCTGTTTTGAGAGGAGCCATTGTTTATCGTGTTGTATTAAGGAAGCAAGTTTATATTAGTATAGTACTGTGTCAACCACAAATTCCCAAGTTTGCCATTTCAGCACAAACCTGTGTGTTTAGTAAAACCAATAAATTAAATGAAGACTGAAAAGACTACATTTGTCGGAGGTATAAAAACTAGCATTCAAGTATTTGCGTTTACTATCCATATGTGCTTACCTGTTCCCGTGGACATGGCTAGCACAAAAGGCAAAACTGTAGTGGATGAGCGTCGGATCAATCATGATTCCTTTCTCAGCGCGGTCCAGAAGGTCCCCGAGGTAGCAGAGGTGTCGGTAGCAACCTCGAACCCCATACCTTGCGCAGTACTCGTCCAAAACAAACACTTGTCCCGGGCTGAACCAACCCTGCAATGGCAAAGCACACGGTCCGTCAGCTGGGTGGATTTGTTTTTCAGAGGGTCTGTCCATATCTGTGACTTTTATATAGGTAAACTCAATGGAGCTTATTTTTAGGATATTTGTATATTTCACTAAATGAGGTCAAAGATATACTGCTATACAAATATTATTTAACCAGCTGAGAAATATTTTCAAAAATTTTTTTGGATAGTAACATGTTTAGTCATACTTAATCTTATAACCTTATTTAATTTTGAAATATATTTTTGAGAAAATGCTTTTAAAACTATAAACATATAATCAAATACTTTGACAATGCATTACCGCTGCCCTATTTAGATAATTTAAAGAAACTTCGGATTTTTATTTAAAATAAAATATTTAGTTGTTTTCTGATATTTCATAAGTAACAGTGGATTGTCTGGTTAAAATGTTTTCATTGTCAAGGTGACGTACTGTAATTACATTTTGCATTAATACATATTGGTGTAAAGTATTACTGAGGAGTTAAATAATTCTATTTTCAAAAGCCATTAAAAGTAATTTTTTACTTATTTCCAGTTGGTTGGCCAAGTTAGGATAATTATTCATGTAGTTTCTATATTTTATATGCTATATTTATTTACCAATGCTTGGGTACCACGTTTGTTCATGAGTATTCGGATAATGTAATAATAGCAATAGTGTGAGAACGGTAAGTTATAGACCTTCCCATAAAAGTAATTAGTCTGTGTGAGGAAGACAGGGAAATGGGAAGTACCACAATGGAAGGAAATTACAATTAATCTTGGGAGGTGGTAATATTGTAAAGTGCTTTGTTTTTGGTTGTAGTTGAAAGGTGCTCTGTGATTGGACCATGAGTCCCGCTTTCTCTAGTAGGAAGGAAGTGGACTTATGAGTCACCATTTTTCAGTAATTTCTTGGTCACTCGCAGAAGCAAGACATGTCATATGGTGACTAGCCAAAATACATTTTAAAGTTAGCAGTGTGAATAGTTTCACATTTATGGTCTGGGCTGTGCTATTCAACTTTTCTTTATATATCAAAACTAAAATTTTTAAACACAGGCAGTGCGTAGGTCTTCCGTAAAGTTTTGGTGTGGCTTCATCTTCGCCCCAATCTTGATTTATACCGTGAGTTCAAAAGTGATCGCACGTTGTAATCAATTTTTAAAGCATAGTAACATTGAATATTTTGTAATTTGTTTCTAAGGGACGAGTTGTCTTGGTGAAGTTAAATTTTTGTATGAAACCATATTGTTACAAGGAAATGGCATCGTTTTGCAATTTTAGCTTATAGAACAATAAATCAACAAAACATCACTTTAAAATTCTTCTTACTTTCACGAGAAATATTCAAATTTCACTAAGAAAAGAAAATAGGAACTTAAAAACAATTTTTCAACATCCAGTAAATTATTCAAGTGTCAGGTGAAAACTGGGCATCAGGATTTCGTAAAAGGAATCTCAAAATAACTCTTACAAAAACCATCATCTACGAGCATCAGCAGTGTTTTAGGATTTAACACAGAGGAAGTAAATCTCTTTTTAACAGTCTAAATTCCCTAATGAACCAATTTAATTTCCAGTCACACAGAATATTCATCATCGATGAGACCGACATCTCTTTGGTTTAGAAACCAGTACACATTTTAGGACTTAAGGATAAAAATCTATTTGGGAGTGTTATCAGCTGGGAGAGGGGCGAAATATCACTGTTGTCTGTGCATTAAGTGCTTCCGGACTCTACTTTACACCGTTGTTTATCTTTCCAAGAAAGAGAATGTATCCCGACCTTGAAAAAGGTGAACCTACACGGGTACTATACAGATGCTCCTAAAATGGATGGTTAAAAGATAAAATTTTTCTAGAATGGCTGAAGTGCTTAGAGAAGTTCACAAAGCCTACAGCAGATGATCCAGTCCTCCTCAAAATGGACAATCATAAAAGCCATACAACCTATTCCAACTAAGATGTCTATCGCCAGCACCACATTCACATGATTTCCATACCACTTCGTATGTCACAATTTACAGACCCTTGACTTGGCATTTTTTGGATCACTAAAAAGTAAGTGCCTTCAACAGATGGTGAGACAAATTCATGACGTCAAACATACACATATGATATAGCTAACATTTTCAAACATGCATTATAAATGTAACAACTATTGAAAAAGGAGTGTCTGGGTTTAAAAGTACAGAAATAAACCCTGTAAAGAAAGACAGATTTAATAATGAGTTTGCACCCACAAAATATTAGAACCTCTAGCTCGCCCGACTGGAGCTCGGCTTGATAGTGGCTCTCTTTACTGATCGTTTCTTACCACGAACGTCGATTCCAACACACTCCTTCGCACTACTCATTTGTCCGCAGCACCACGAAACTGTCTCAGATGCTCCAATCTTTGCAACATTCAGGGAGAAGTCAACGTCACTGCCACTGAAATAAATGGCATTTATAAACTATCTAGCTTTTGATTTCTGCACTCTGTTGGATTTGCATGTGGATACACCCTAGTGGTATGGTGTGTAACCCACCAGCATAGGCATACTGCACCCCAACTGCAATCTGAAAACTGAGTGGCACTGTGTGAGGAGAATTTTGGGATATTCATAGCATGAGAATACCTCATAATCCAAGAAAGAGGCAATGGTCCTAGCACGCACATTTGAGACAGGAAATGCCTCTACCCACCTGATAAATAGGTCTGTTGCAACGACCAAAAAGCACCTGCCCCAGGATGTCTGAGGGGTTGGCCCCATGACATCAAGGGCGACAGTATGGCACCACTGTTCCACATCATCTGGCCGCCGTACCTTACACTGCTTGCAATGGTGACACTTCTTCACCTGCCGTATGTCCTGCATGACACCGGCCCAACGAAATGATTGATGTAGGGCTGTGAGTGTTCATTTGGCCCCTGTATGGCCAGCTAGTTCATCATCATGAAAGAAAGCCATGACATGGGTTCGCATTGTGCTGGGTACATGTGTGTGCCAGGAGCCTTTATCACTTGGGGGACGGCTCTGGAGATGGCCAGAGTCTCCGGAACTGTGTCACTACATGTTCGTTGCAAGCTGCCAGCTTTCCCTGGGAATCGGCATCCAATTTCTGTGGTGCGCATGCAGCATGCAACCGTGTGTCCAGTGTGTACTGCTCCAGTAGAAGCTGGGGTCTAAGGTTGGCATCAGTTGTGCAGGACAACTGCCAATTCGCTAGCAGTCCTGAGACTTGTGGTTTGAGTTGGGGGTAACAAATTGTCCCACCCCTGGTCATGACAAAATTCTGTGTCTGTAACTGGGTTCCAAAACAATTCTTCAGCTTGCTGGTCTTCTCACCTCGGGATGTGCTTTACATCAAATGCGAATGAATGCAACATTAAGTTCTAGTGAGCCTGTTTTTATTTACACCCCTGCGCAGAATTCAACCAATATAACCACTGGCTATCTGAACAGTGAAATGGTGGTTCTTGAGGTAGCGGCAGTACAATTTTACCACCCACACCACTTCGAGGCAATCCTGTTTATTAATATGGAAATGGCACTCAGCCAGACTAAATTTGGCACTCGCAATATCAACCACACGATGCTCCCCCAGTTCATCGAGCTGATACAATAATGCACCCATTCCATCTTGACTAGAATCAGTCTGTAGATAAATGTGCTTATCAGGTTGGAGGCATAAAAGTGGATGGCACTTTCAGCCAATCAAATGAATGTTGAGCCTCATTTGCCCAGTGGTTATGTTCTTTGGGTGATAGCAGTGCTGTCATAGGGGCAATGACAGAGGCAAAATAAATGAAGCCAGTTTGCCAGCCCTAGGAACCACTGAAGATGTTTGCCAGTCCAGGGAGTGAGCTTTTTCTCGATTAATGTCAGCTGCTCGGCACGTGAGTGGCTTCTCCAGTGTTCACTAAATGGCCAAGAAACACTAGTTCCGTAACACCAATACAATATTTTTGAGGTGCCCATGTGAGCTTAGTGGAGACTAACCATAGCCAACATAATGACTTTATATCCAGCAAATTTTATTCTTAAATCTTACCATTGTGAATATACAACACTTATTTTTTTTATTAATAATGTATCTAATGTTATTTTTTTTTAATTTTATTTATATTTATAAATATATATCCCTTAAATTAAAGACAATTTTTGTTCTCATGTATATGTTTAAAGTATAATAAACATCTTATATTATCTTGCTCTAAATATAAAAATATGACCCCTTCTTACCAGAGAGCAATAAGGATCACTTAGTCTGTAGTCTAAGGTAAGTGTTTGAAGCATCTTAAACAGCATTGCATGGTCAAATTTGCAAGGGTCCGCCGATATAAATTCTTCCATGCCGTGTTTTCTAGCACGGTCGGCATCTGAAACATTACAAAGTCATTTGCTAACGACAAAAATACTTGCATTTAATTTTATAGTTAGAAAATTACATTTTACTCCTCACTTTCTGAGGAGAGAACTGCAATATTATAGACAGTAAGAAGCATAGTAAAAAAAAGAAGCCCAGTAAAATTATTTTCCTTAGTATTAAATTTTTTTTTAATAATACAAAGGTTTACAGCTTAACAAAATTATGATTTATGAATGTTTCCGTTTCATACAAATACATTATATGTAAACTTCGAATTGCATGTTCCAAATTCACGGAAAGTTAGCAATTATAAAAGACAAATGATTTAATGCACATTCATAGTAAATTTATATTAAAAATCTTTTGTTCACTTTCTAACCTATAGGATTTATAAGAAATGCATAGTGAGAATCTTTTATCCTCTAATATTGCAAACAATATATTAGCTGGTAAATTAATTTAAAAAAATTACTTTAGCCTAACAATGTTTTGTTGCCACTTGAACAAAAAGTTATAACACCAGACGTTGTAAGGTACTAGCAACAATGTTTATAACATAAATATTGTATCCTACTGCTAGCGGGCAAAACATTGTGGTTGAGCATATGTATATGCAAAAATATTATTGTTACAAACCAACTGGTTCATGACCTTGATATGGCTGTGGTTACGGCCTTCACATCTACTAAAATCTTCTGCCTGATCAGACCAATTTCTTTGTTTGCTAGTTGGAAGCGCTACCTGCTAGATCTTCCAAGACTCAAACTTTCCTCACAAAACATCAGGGTGATAATACATTCTATGCTTCAATGGAAAAATAGACATTAAATGTCTTAATATCTGAGCTGTCTATGAGATTGGCCTTGTTTGAAAGGAAGGTGTGTAACCTAAGTTAAAGGTTCATAGTGGTATTTTTGTAACTACACAGACCAAATTTCGCAAATGTCAGTGATCTGTGCAGACATATTATGTAAATATGCTTTTTTAGGTGCTGCACTACCATTTTGAATTTATGTGCTAATTTGCAATAAATAAGCATAGTATTAAAATATATTTGGGTAACTTGTTTTTAAATCCTTTTTTAAATGTAAAAAAAAAGGTCGACAATAAAAGATTGTCCCAGTTTCAATGGTTTATCATAACAGTTTAATTTAGACTATTTACAACAAATCGTACATTAAATTCAAGGTAAAGTAACCTATTTTGTCTTACAAATGTTCAATATATGTACAGCACACATCCTACCTAAGATCTAATTCTTTCCACACTTTGGATAACATGTCCAGAGTAATGAAAGCAACAGCTTCTTCAATTCTGTGTCTCAACTCTGGCAAATCATTAGGTAGTGGCAGACTGTAGACACTATCTTTTATAAAGCCCTAAAGGTAAAAACTGCATGATATTATGTCAGGTGAATGTGGAAGCCAGTGAAAAAGATCTCTGTCTTCTCGACCATTATGACCAATCCAACGGTCAGGGACTTTGATGTTTAACTACTCTCGTACATAGAGATTCCCATGCGGAGGGGCTCCATCCTGTTGCCAAATAAAGTTTACAGGTTAATCCTCTACTAATAGGGTAAAAAGCCATTTTTTCAACATATCCAGATAAGCCACCTCTGTTACGGTTGCTTCAGCTGAACAAAATGATCCGTACACTTGACATCGGGACACAGCACAGAAAACATTCAATTTTTGGAAAAATCTTTGGTGTTCTACAAGATCATTAGGATGTTCTGACCCCCAGATACAAACATTATGGGTATTTATATTCCCACTTAGATAAAAAGTTAACTCATCGCTGAACAGCACACAATCTATAAAAGTCATCTTCCCACTGAAACACTTGAAGTGCAAAAGTACAACATACAAAGCACTTCCCAAGAGTTATGAAATATACTTATTTGCCGCGCCCCTCCTGGTCGTAGTGTGTTCGAACAAGTGGGGTGAGGTGGGTGGGGACCATTAGCCTTACAGTGCACCAAAGTTCTTTCTACTGGGAGCATTAGAAGAGGCAGGATAACTGATTTAGTGCACCCTTGTTTCGAGATGTCAAAAGAGGCGATGGCGGATACAATCGAACAACATTGGGCTATCAATTTTTGCACCAGTCTCAACAAAAAGACTGCCGAAACTCACAAATTATTCACGCAAGCCTACAGGGAGTCTGCTCCATCCTACGTGCAAGTTTTGAGGTGGGTGAAAAAGTCCAAGGAGCGCCAGGAAGGAGTGGATGGTGACCTCCGCTTTGGACGGCCAACCACGAGCCAAACTGATGAAAATGTGACTTGTGTGCATGATTTATTAAATTCAAAGGAGCTTCCTGTTGAGGCCTTTGAGGGGGCGTACTAGGCATGGAAGAGTCGGTGGAATAAATGTACAGATGCTCGTGGAGGGTACTTTGATGAATATTAACAATGTGTACCAGTACTGTCAATAAATATTTTTAAATAAAATATATTTCATGACTTTTGGGATGCACTCTGTACACCATAGTCATCTGGATTTAAAGCATGTATCAACTGTAACTGGTATGGAAACTTGCTTTCCGAACAGATTTCTTAGGACTACGCAGATAAGATACTCTGACACAGTAAATATCCTGTACAGACCCTTTTGGTGATCCCGTGCTTTTCCCATTACAAACACATTCAGTAATTTCGATCTGTCTATAGCTAGGGACATGCAAATTTCGCATTTGCGATAAAACAAATTTCTATGCTAAATTTGTAAGTTTAATACGAATAACCTCACTTTTACATAATTTCCGATACCGCAAATGTTTTTGCGAAATACCTCTGTTTACCACAAATAACCACACTTTCCCGCAGTTTGGTAACTTAAAAAAAAGTAAATAAACAGCCGCTGTCACCATTGATAACACCATCAATGTAAAGACTACACCTGCCAATGTTTACGTTTTATTATTTATTTGATACGACGTGTTCTTGGCGAACTGCACTCGTGCACTAATACGCTCACGTACTCTCGAAGGCACGTTTACAGAGTCAAAGAGTAATGTACGGCCATTTTGTTGGATATTTTGTGCGTTACAGCGCTTGTGTCGCAAAGAAAATTATAAATTACGCACAACTGTTCATCTTGCATCTACTATGGACTGTGCAAACTGTTTTAATTTGTTCTTGTAATGTAAACAAACTTAACAATTACATTTTCTGTTTAAGAATTATAATTTTAGTTTAAAAATGTTGTATACAGTGCGGCTATTTTATAGAAACTGTAGTTTATGATAGAAAAAGCCTTCATATTTCTCAGAAGTGTGAAAGTGTAAAACATGCCAAAACCTCAAGCAACCACCAAACTTCGTATGCACGAATTTTGTGATCGTAGGTTACATGCGAGTGATGAAAGAACATCAATGTGTCGACACTGCAATGTTACTGTCTCGTAAGATAGAAAGGACACCTGCACGAAACATGTGGAAAGTGATAAACACAAGAGGCCGGCTGCTAACAATAATGAAACGAAAAGAGAAATGTCTCTCTCAGCTGTGTTGCAAACTGCAAAAAAAAAAAATATTCAGCAAACGAAATGGTGAAAGACACGGTGGAAGCTTTTGTTAAAGCAAATATACCACTAGAAAAACTTGATGATCCCAACATTCGGAGTTGGTTGGATACATATGTTGAAGGAGCGGGCAATTTACCACACTCAAGAACCCTTAGAGAAAAATATGTTCCTGAGCTTGCTAGTTCACGTATTGAAGAGGTCAAGGCAAAGTTAATGGAAAGAAGACTGACATTCTTTGCGACGAGACAACAGACAAAATGGGGAGGTGCGTGTTTGTTGTGCTTTTTAGGATTTTGACAGATTATAGTCCTGAACTTCTTCTTCTTTCTCGAAAGCGCCAATGCCACACATTGCATTCGAGAAATTATGGATTCACTCAAAACATATGAAGTGAAATATGAAGATGTGAAAAGCATAGCTACTGATTCAGCTATATATATGACAAAGTGTGTTTTAAGGCTTAAAATTTGTAGTTGGGGAAGACCTTCAACATGTGCAATGTTGGGCACACAAGCTAAGTCTTGTTGGCAACATTTGAGCTCAGGAGTTGAAAGATCTCAATGAAGTAGTTGTCAAAACAAGAATGTGTATCTGAACACGAGGAAGAGGAAACACTTGTATTCTCAGTTCCTCAGAGAGAATAAAGGTGAAAACTGCCAGTTGATTCCAATGCCTGTAGTCTCAAGGTGGAATTCCTGGTTTGAAAGTGTTTTCTACCTTGCTGACTACTTTCATTTGGTTGTGGAGTTTTGCAAGTCAGATGAAATGAAGGCTACCCAAAAAGCTGCTGTGCTGTTCTTCAGTGAAATAAGTGTGATTCAGTGCCTGGCGGTTGTTGTGAAAGATCATGGAAAGTGTCTTGTTGATTTAATAACGAGGCTAGAAGGCTGGAGCTACTCAAACGCTCATATTTTGCGTGGTGAGCTTACCAAGGTGCAGCGCAACTTTGAAAACATAAAGCAGTGCATTTTTTTTTGACAAAATAAAACAAGTTTTGGACCACATGAACACCACGAAAGCAGCTGCTGTGAAAAGAAGTGTAGTGCAAGTGGCTACAAAATCTCTGGTGAAGCTTACCAGCTACAGATCCAAGCAGACTTGACTTTGAAACACTGTCTTTGATCCAAATATATTTTGATTACAGACGTGAGCCCTATTTTGCTTGCTAAGTTGTGTAAAGTTTCTACTCTGAAATAAATTAACAGCCAGGAGGTGATCACCGGTTTTGGAGAGTTAACACAGATAGTAGGAAATAAATGAAGAAAAGCAGTGTGGATGTACTAAAGGCACTTCAAGTTATAAAACTTTCACTACCTGAATTTTCTGACAAGTGCCTGGAAGCAGTGTGGATGTTGTGTGCAAACGTTAATTCGGAACGCTTCTTGTCACAATACAATAATGTTCTCACTGACCAGAGAACTAATTAGAAACAAGAAAATTTAGCTACAATAACTATTTTTTCATTTGAAAGTTAAATGTTGTGTCAAAGTACTTTGGTTCTGAAATTATTGGTTTGACTTAATTTAGAATCTGAGTTCTTAAACTTGTGTCTTTTAAACCTATATTTTTGTAATTTTAATTTATAATGTTTCAGTTGATGGTGCAATTATATTACAATGTTCTCTTCATATTTCTTACACTTGAAATCGTAAAAATAAAAATAAAAATAATCTCAATTTTAGGTAAACAAATAACACCGATTTTAAGGGAAAATAACACCACTTTTCATCACAAAATAAACACACCTTTTGCATGTCTCTACCTTTAGCCTACCATCAGCTGATGTTTTTGCCACATAGGAGATCACATTTAAACGTTAAATAAAATGCACGTTGAACTGAAACTACAGATTCAATCTTAGCAAGTTGCAGAAAAAAAATGCTTTATGCTCAGTAGTCACCATTTTGCGTAGGTGGCACTGCAAGCAAGAAAACAACAAAGCAGTATTCATGCATGCACTTATCTAAAACTGTTTGAGTTTCTCTTCAATTGTGACCTTTAACCAAAACACTACAATGCTAACAGTTGATACTATTAAAATAGATACCTGGGACATTCCGTTATAGACATACTGTATTTTAAATAGAGCAAACAGTCTATTGTTTCTATTCATGAAGTGTACCACCAAACACACATGTTCAACTCTTTTGTTTCATGATCAAGATGCCTGACTTTCTTACAGTAATTACACAGGTAATCTGGGTTAAATATATGTTACACTTAACTTCCAAAAATTCTTCAGAAATCGATGATGGATCGCTGGTGATCCTATCCAACGATAATCATTTAGGGAAATTTTAGTTTTTATCAATGCTACCTTCTTCTAAACCAGAATACTTGCATGTCAGCATTTTACCAATTCAGGCAAAGGAATCCCATTGAAAATTGTATTAGGTATGATAATTAACTTTTCCGGAAGGGTTTAAATGTTCATTTGTGTCCTTCCCCATTGCTTGTTTATGTTTTTTGCATTTTGTACTCCATTTAGTGTTGTTACTGTCCTTGTGTCTATTGTACACACCCCTGCAGTCTCTTCAATGAGCGTTGGTGTGCATTTCACCAATGTAAAAAATAAATAAATATTATTAAGCTAAACTTTACTCACCTCCCTGGATTTTCGATATGGTAGAATTCTTGCCGGCAGGTGTGATGAGAGGCGTAGGTTTGTGGGATTGGCCTGTAGCACGGTACATGGCCATCACCCACAAGTGACACTCATTCTCATCGTCACTGGCATAGAGTATACTGTCACCTTCTCTGACAGCATTGAAAAAGAAACGCCCACCATCCAAGTCTGTAAACAGAAATTAGCAACACATAAAATTATATTTAAATGTTTAAATTTTGAAATCAGTAATAAATTATCTTGTTCTCAACACGGATTTAGACCTGGTATGTCAACCTCTTTTCATCTTATTACTTTCCTAAATCCTATCTACATAGAAGTCACAAACAGGGGTCAGGTGGATGCTTGTTACTTTGACTTAACCAAGGCATTTGATGCTCATTCTTTATTACTTCAAAAGCAGATTTTTGTACAAAATAAAATTCATTGGTGGCAGTGGTGCTACCTAGCTTCAATCTTTGGAATTCAGATGGTCATCCCCAGGAGATCAAAACAAAATGGCAACCCTCAGCAGAAAAAAATTAAATGGCGGCCACCAGAAGACCAATAAAAGATGGAAGCTGAGGTAAAATTAAATTTTGAAAAGTCGAATTACACATCCAAGATGGCAACCATAACAAAAATTGTACTGGTTACATCAAACACATACAATATGGCAAGCATAACTAAAAGTGCAACGCTGACATAAAAATTACAAGATGGAGGATCGGAAGGTTCTAGATAAACAAAATTGTGGAATTCAAGATGGCCACTGGAGTCAAGGTCAAGGTAAAATCCATTATGGCAGGTCCAAGATGGCAGCAATGACACAAGATAACGGTCGTGACATCAAAAATCCAAGATGCCCGCCGGATCCTCAGTCCCCCGCCTGTCCCAGAATCGGCATTTCCTATCTAATGATAAAGGTCATTTGGCACTCATCCAGTCGTTGACCACAGGCCCCAAGACATTGTCCCAGAAGGAACAAATAAAATGCCAGCTCCACAGGTCGACAACTTGAAGCCATGCTCCAGAAGGAACATAAACCCACTACTTACGAATTTAATAGTATCTCCCGAACTAGAGTTGTTATAATTCTTTGCTGATGCCTTTTGCTATGATTTAGCTCATTAAGATGCGATCCTCAAAAATTAAAACTCAGAAGATGTTCAGTTGAAACAGCATCATGCTTGACTTTATGAAATTTTTTTTTGGCAAGTACTGAAGAAGTTCTGCTGAAGGTTTTTTTTTAAAATTAGTCTTTATAAATTGGGTAGCAGAAAATTTCTGGAAGAAAAATTGAGTTAATTTTTACATTAAATTTGCATTGTTTTTAGAATTTTACTTAAATGTAACATAAATAAACATCATTTTATGTTACATTATTAAGTTCAGCATTGAAAAGATAAGATTTTTTTGAGCCTTTGGATTTGTGTGGGTAATAAAAGTGTTGCATTGCTGCCAGCAAAGTCCTAATTTTATAGTCTTGGTAAGACATCAGTTATATGAATTAAGTTTTAAGCTGTACCAATTTCTTGATTTCTATAAAAACTAAAATTGAAAATTATAAAACCATGATTTAATTAATGGAAATTTTTATTATTGTGTTTACATCATGTTGAATGTGCAATATTGATGATCAATAATACAACAAAAGTAGATCTGTAATGCAGAAATTTTAAAGTACAATGTAACACACATGATATAAAAAATCATTACAATCACATGTAATTAATAAAGTTATTCCCATAAAGCACCGTTTTATGGGCGATACTTTCGGTATTCAAATTATCAACTTATATACATATCATAACATAATAAAAATTAACATCTTCTAAAGCCTACAGGAATCTGACTAAAACAAAAATAATATGCCTGGTATTTTGAAAGTGGTTACATGTAAGAGTTATTTTTTATGTAAATTACTTGCCAATTTCTTATCTCATAGTTTTGTGTATGCAGAGCTATATTCGACCTTGATGACATCACACATCTTTTCCACTATGTTCTTAAGACTATTTTTAATAATAGAAAAAAAATGTGCACATTATTTTTAATGTAGATTATGCCATTTTCCACATTCCATTTTCATTTGATTTGTCTAAATACATATAATATATAAAATTAAATCTTTTCATATTCATTTCATTCAGCTAAATTATTTACAAACAAAAGCGTTTCATCAAAATACGATTAGTAGCACTGGAATGATTCTGTTCATTACAGGTTTTACCCAAATTTAATGTATTAAAATCTATAGCTTTGGAAGTAATAATTTTAACGCCACACAATTGGGGATCCTAGAGGCATCCAAGCCTGAGGTGGGATTCAGCCCACAAAACTGAAATCAGCAACCAGGAGCCGTAACCCCGAGAACACCAAGACTGGCACCAAAACGCTTCACCTTCACCAAACATAATAAGCCGCGAGGTAGAATACTGGTCACACCTTCGGGGGGTTGTGGGTTGCATGCCCATGCCAACTGTTTATTCAGGAAGGATTTTTTTTTCTACAAAATATTTTTCTATTTCCATTCAACACAAGCATGTATTTGCTTGTGCACATGTTAAAAATTTACATTCACCAATTTCATAACTATAAAAGCAATACTGGTTAGTAATTGACATCAAATTCTAACAATATTGTTACAAACACTGTGCAGTTAGTAAAACATTAAAGTTTTAGTGTGGATATTTTGTATGTTAAAAAGTCACCCTGCCATTCACATGGGTCAAATGCTAACAAAACTGTAAGATATACCATCAAACTATCATAGTTTTATAAACTCAAATAATTAACATAATGAGGGTATTTGCAATAAATCAGCAATCAGGTAGGTAACTGCAACATACTTAGAAACACAAAATAATAACTTTTGGCACAAACTAATTGTCCATAAAAAAAATTCTACCAAGTACCATTAGACTTTTAAACTATATGTGCAACAGTTTAACTTACCCATTCCAACCATCAGATTTGCTGCACAAAGAACCAAATTGTTTAATCAATTTCCCATTATGGAAACAGTCTTCAAACATTCAAAAAATATTTTACATAATATTTACATTTAGAATAAGTTTATTATAAAAATTACTAACAATTCTAGAAATAATTAACATAGAAACAAAAAAAGTTTAAAAGAATATTACTTACAGTACATTAATGAGTTTAAAAATGGAACAATAAACATAGCAAACTTCTGAGACACTGTGGGTTTTGAGTTTTAAATTATGATTTCCTTTCTCTCGTTACTTTTCAATGTTAGTTTTTTTTTTTTTTTCATCTAGTTATGCAATGTATTATTATTCATCATAATATTGATTTAAAGAATTAGAAGTATTTTATTTTATAATTTAAGTCTACAAAATTTGATGCATGCATGATAACTTCCATTAGGTCAGGTGTGTTTAGAATTTTTAATGCCGTACTGCACATCAGAAAATTAGTAATAAATCCGTGGATTTTATTTGAGACAGAATTTTGTTATCTGCACTAATTTACTTTCTCAAACATAAACCAATGTTTATATTGTGGTCATTAAATCATATTAACTTTTTAAGTTACACAATAAGTCCAAAACGTTGTGGCATAATGTAATGTATGCAGGGCTAGATTTTAAGGAATATTTTAACCTGCCCAACGGACAGGTGTAATCGAAAATTTGCCTGTCCGCCATCCAATTTGCCTGTCCGCTGTTTTACCCAAATAAAAAAAATTTCAAAGTCGCTGAAAAAGTGAGAAAAAAGGATTTTTGCTAAATTTTGCACCTATTTTTATCACACACTTAACATCCTTATTTAATCATCATTTTCAGACGAGTCACTGTCTGAGTCACTGCACGAATTACTTGGCTGATTCTGTCTTGAACATCTTCGATAAGGAGGCTGAAAGGGTCGACGTTTTCTCTGAACATTATGATACCAGAGATTTATTGCTGGTGCTAGATCAAACTCACTTTCAGCCATTATTGTTTATTTATAGATTATAGATATTGTCAAAGACGTTTTATTTGCGGTCGCATAAATGTTATTAATCACCTCTGCTGCATTAGTGCGTGCGAATAACCTCGGCGTCACATGTTGCACTTGTCCACCGGACAGTTGCCTTTTTTATTTTGCCTGCCCAGACGAGATTTTGCCTGTCCCGGGCAGGCGGACAGGTGCTAAAATCGAGCCCTGAATGTATGTATCAGTAATGATTAATTCATTTTCACACATGCAAAACAGTATCTAGAATGCACATACAGTAGAACCCCGATTATCCGTGTTAATGAAGGGGACGAGTGAGTCGGATAATCGAAAATCGCGGTTAGCCGAGTCATGCTTGCCTCAAAGGTCATTAGCCCACAGACAGCCATCTGTGGACATTCGGAGATTACATATATACACATGCTTTGTGTGCGTGTGCGTTGTTGACATAGAAGCGGACTGCTTAGTGCTGGGCACCAGTGGTTTTTAAGTCTTTCGTGTGCGGAGACGTGGGCACGCGAGTCGTTGTTGCACCGAGGTGTGTGACTAGCCGCCCGAGGGCCCAAGACAGCTGATAGCTGCCAAGGTCACGCATTCTTTTCATCGCCCGTAAGCGACGCTGCCACACTTAGCTCATTGCTCTGTTGTCAGTAACACCATCTGGCTGGTTATTGTTTAACAGAACGACTGCCTTCAAAATTCTTTTCGAGATAAGATTTTTCATACCAGTGCATTGAGACTTGATTTGATGGTTTTGAAACGGTGTCTCTGTCTCGTATAATTCACGGTGTTTTTATCCCCCTTTATTTATATGAATTTTAAATGTTAGATTTTTTATTTTTAGCTTGCTGAACGTGGAATTAGTGCAAAAACTGCCTATTATGACTTAGTGTTGCAGATGGGTCGGAAATCTTATAACGACCACCTCTCTATAACGACCCTAATCTCGGGAACCGTGAGGGGTCGTTATATCTATTCTCGGTTCACTCTTAGCTGAGTTTTCAAATAAACAAACACCGTCGTATCACTGCGCCGCGTCAGGAAGTGATAGGCTGAATTTATCTTGCTTGCCAAGCACTAGTTGCAACACACAAACTTCCGTAGAGTCGGTGCTCATAAAATAACGGAGAAGTAATATTACAGGAAAATGGTTCTTCTGTCAAGCCTAGTTTTTTTTTTTTTTTTTTAATTTACGTCTGCTGTGATAAAATTACGCCACATAATGGTACAACCTCCGACCTTTTCTGTTGAAACCATTCAAACAAACAAGTGTCCAAGCTGCTAAATGTGGATTCTTTCATCATCTTGCGTTTATTTAATCCACTTGAAGTGTCAGCCTGTGAAGCAAACTGAAGGATTTTTTCGCGATGTTTTATGATGTCGCGCACTGTTGTGTTACCGACATTAAACTCAGTCGCAAGTTTGCAATCGTTTCTCCACTCTGAAATCTTTCTATAATTTTTGTTTTGCTGTCGATGGACAGTACCGCTCGCTTTCTTTTCTGTTCATTTGATGACATGATGAAATGTTGCGCTCAACACTTCCGCACAACACAACGGTATAATCCGTAGGAATGCAGATCACTGTTACAATACATAAAATTATCACCACCTTCATGCTTCAACAACGTACACTAATGGAATGGACTGTCTCCATGCGCCGGGTAATCTCAGAGGCACGGCGCCGTGCTGCGCGCGGGAGTGTACAGTCCGGTCATGCGGACGTGGAATCGCGCACCAGTGTATAATCTATTCACGTAACATGGAACACAAAAATATTATGTACATACGTATGTATGTACTAGTATTTTTTTAAAAACTTTGTGTATATTAACATAACTGAGTCAAAGTACTTTGACCAACATACATTGTGCAAAGTATTTTAACATTTACATACATTTTGAATCATTGGTTATATGTAACTAAAAAATTGGACTTGATGGACATAAATCGTGGTTAATCCGCGAATCGGATGATCGAGTCGCGGATAATCGAGGTTCTACTGTATTTTATTCCAAACTGCGGAAGCAATTTACAATTATTTTCAAAGATTATTCACATAATTTTAATTCTATACAAGTTACATTTGCATTATACATGGCTGTGAACCTTCAATTACATATTTAAGCACGGTTTCAACCTTTTTTATAAAATCCAAAAAGTAATTCAAATTAAAATTTTAATAATATGTATGTTCCTGTTCCCTCATTATAAATTTTTTTAAAACTTATATAACTTGAAAATAGCTCTATTTGTACACTTTTTATCATAGCTTAAAAGTGTGTTTTCCATATTCGAGTTTCCTGTTCAATAATATTTTTAAAAGAAGACTTAATCGGGCTGACACAAAACAATAAAACTTTCAGGCTTGAAAACATTATTATATACACACTTTTTTAGAATGTTCTGATTCATTTACTTTATTATTACTGTAGCTCAGCTATATAAACACTCAGGCAACCATATTCTTAAAAGAACTAACTTTTTAAACAAAGGCACTGCTGTATAGCTTATGCCAATATAAACTATAGGATTATAATGATTTTTACCACTGGCTGGTTCGATGTAGTCCACAGTGTAGCCATCCAGTTGCATCATTTCCGATGGCTCAGACTTTTTTTCTTTGTAACTACACATTGCAAATGTGTACTGAGACACTTGTACCAAGACAAAGTATCTCTTCTTCCATTTTTTCCATACAGCTTTCCCAACTGCATATAAATACCTGCAGAAGAAAAATTAAAATGTAAAAATTAAGTTGTTTTGTATTTGTTTTAAAAATCATTTTAAAAAATTAAGTAAATATAAAATTAAATAGTTTATTTTAATTTTTTTCACTTTTGCCAAAGCATTTCAATGTTTGGCAATATTATCCATAGCAAGATAAAAATAAATTGTTAAATCACTCTAATTTTTACTATTACATATACATACATAATATTAGGTAAACTTTTAAATGTTTTAATGGTTTTTTCTTAGTTCAGCAAAATAACTGCGATAAACATTCACAGGAATGGAAGTTTTCCACTACTTATAAATCACAAAATATAATGATAAACATTACACCAAAAATTAATATAACAACCCAGGACCAAAATAAATTACACACACCTAGGAAACAACAACTGTCCTTTTCCTGTAATATAATTTACAAGAAGGCTATTTTGAGAGCCATTTGTATGTGTGAAGGGGGCTGAAACTTAGAAGTAATCTGTGTGCAAGAAAAAGGGGGTAACCAGAACATGAATGCAGTAAGTAATGGGATCACTGAGTTGACAGCAGGCAATAAGTGAATTAAATCCTTGTGAGTGGCAATGTCCATTTAATTCACATTGGCATGATTATCATATGTGGTGAATGTCATAATAAAGTTAGGGATTCCTAACCTGAAACCACCTGCATTTCTGACTTTTCTTCTCCACTGCTGTATAAGAAATACGAGCAGCAAATTGCTGTTTCTATATCATTGTCTGGATTATCTGAGAGGACAGACGACCAGAAAATGGACATCTTTATCTACATTTTTGGCAAGAAAGTGAAAGAACTGTGGCTTAATTTTAAACCCCAGCCTGAAGATTTTGATGCAACTTCAAGCTTTCATTCACCGTTTCCAACCAAATCAAAGTCAAAACATTACATTTGAAAGGTTGAAATTGAATTGCAGCGTACAGCGTGTGAAAATTAAAAAAAGAGTTTCTACCACATTACATACCATGTCAATTAAATTAACTTAATTGTGATAGAAAAGACATTAGAACAAAGGACACAAAATAAGTAAACAGTTTATCATTTAACAAAGCTATTTTCATTGCAAAATAAGGTCAGATACAGAGCCAGCAGCAGAGTCCTGCAACGTGATAAGGCTTTAAAAACCAAAAGTATCAGGATCAAATCGCAGCAGTGACGTCATAAATAACCAAACTCGGAAAAGAAGAATATCCTCTGACAAGGTTCAGCATTTCAAGGGCTACATATCAGGTGGCCACAAATGAGGGATTGCAGTGTAGATTATATGGTCCTGATTACCATGTTTTATTGCATAATCATTGTACATTTTATGCTAAAATCAAGTATGCAAAGTAGGGGTGCGATTTTTTATGTAACAAAAGCATTTTTTGATGTTACGTTTTTCATAAAAAAAAAGCATGGAAAGTACTTTTAATTAAAAAAACCAACTGCACAAAACCAAGACAAAAAGTTTTAATTAATTAGTCATACAACAAAAACATATTTTGTTCAACTTAAAATAGAAAAACCAAAACCGTGACCAAATGTGAGCCGTAACTATCATAGTACACACTAGCCATGTAAGATTGCAGGCTTTCAAATGTAGTTTACTCGGCACGAGACAAAGCACACGTGGTGCATGCATTCGGCGAGCTATCCATATCGACATTCGACTATGTGCGTGCACTCTATATGGGCATCAATGTAACCAAACATGAATGTTGCCAACTAGCGCTGGCTAGATTTTTATACGTGCTACATAGCAGCGATGAACAGATAAAGGTTGTAATGTTTGAAAACGTCTTTAAAAGAAAATGTACACATCGGACAACTTTGTATTTCTGTTAATAAAAAATAAGCTGTTAATATCCCAACAATAAAGGATTTCCACTTTAAAATACAGCTTTTTTTATGGGAAAAGAAGTGAATGGGCAACAACCACTTGGGAAAAAAATAACGTTAATCTTATGGAGAAAATGGTGGGACAGAAACATTTGACCGAATTGGATAGAAATTTGTATTATACAAGTACGTCTTAAACAAGTTTTACTGTAATTTTAATTACTGTATTTTCCCATTATAACTACCACATTACCTGACAACAACTTTAAAACCAATTACTGTTGTTCTGTGCCTTGTCCTGTGATATTTAGCAAGGTCATGTTTACTACCTACCCAAAGCGTTCGGAAAGTAACAGCGGGACCAAAAAATCATACAATTTTTATGCAAGAATTTTTTCCCCCAAATTTTGACACCCTAAATTAACACTGTGACGATTATACCACTGCGATGATTATGCGATAAAACCCAGTATACAATTGCTCCTACCGTCCAGCATGGAGATCCAAGTGCTTCTCCTATTCCAGGTAGTGGTACGGGGTAGTGGTTTTTAAGGCTTCTAGTGCACACAACTTGATACCCTCAAAAATAAAAATGAGACACTAGTGTTCATATGGTGTGTTAAAAGGTTCAGAAAATACTTTTTGGCTTTTAGGCTCAACCGAAGGAATTCAAAAAAGGAACATGCTGCTAATTAAAATAAGAGAGACAGAGTCTATTATATAACTGATTTACAGTTGGGGATAATATTTGGCCCACAGACTTAATATCTCTGGCAGGATAATCAAAAGAAGCCAACGACCTCATTTATACTGGGTAGACACTCAAATGGTTTGGTGTAAAATAAACAAGAGGTTTCTGATTCCAATACTTGATGCAGATGACACACATTATGCAAGGGTTTTGGCCAAAGGCATTTTCAAACATGATAAATTTTATGTACCTAGAAGAGCACCAGATATATTAGGTGCCATAGGCGTACCCAGGGGGGGTGTTTTGGGGGTTCAAACCCCCCCCCCCCCCCCCGAAATGATGCAAGAAAATTATGAACACTCATGTCATTCGAGCTCAATTTCTAAACACAGAGCTACGAGAGAAATAACGTCACCAAGCAGCCCAATTGGTAAGTAATTATAAACAAATTTGAATTACAGTGGTTGGTTCATGCTAGGTCAGTCTAAATTCTCAAATCGCGGGATTGGTCTATGGAATAATCTGTTAAACTCTACTTTGATTATGTTTTAGATTTGCTTAGTAGAATTGGGCATTGAGTAACAGTAGTGATTGCGACAAAATTTCATACAAAACTCTATAAAACTATTAAAACATGCGGGGGGGGATGGGACGTGTTTTGGTCGTTTTGTCAAGTCAGGTACTTTCATTTAAATACTGTACATCTGTAGGAATAACACGAAGAAAAAATTTTGATTATCGCAAGGTGCGTAATTTTAAACGACTGTTACAAACATTGAAAAGCTGAAATGTAAATTTCTCGCCTCAGATGAAAGGGACGTGGTGTGAAGTTGTGTTTGAGTCAGTAGCTTAATGGCCTCAACTCAATGTGTAGGTGTTTTTAGCGAATATTGTAATATAACAATATAATTTAATTTATAATATACTAGCTGCCCGACCCAGCTTCGCACGGCTATACTAATGGGGAAAAATGAGACTAAATATCCCATTTACAGTAATAATAAATGAAATAAAATGCAATTAATTTCTACAAAAATGTATTACAATGCTTTGTAATGTAACGGAGAAAAAACGAGTAGCACCGATGGTTTCCAGATTCTCGAGCACGCAACGTACAACTGATGTACCCGTATTTCGCTACGGCAGTCTACAGGCAGAACACTTGAACCGCTCATTATACATACCCCTCCTTATGGGTACGCCAGTGCCGCACCTCGAATGGAAAAATAAATCAAAGCAATGCTCATAGACAAGGAGACGCAGAAGGCATAAACAATGCCAAATCCCGCTGTCCCACTGTTGCCCGGGCTTAACCACCCTTGGGAGTTGATTTTCGGAAAACGTCATTCTGCATAACACAAGGAAAATTACTGTCAAGTTCAAGTCTGTAGGATATAAAATTGAAAAAAAAATAAAGGCAATTTTTGATATTTCAAGTCCCCGTAAAATTTCAACGGTGATGAGGACTTCACTAACAGTAAATAAGTTGTTGCCATAGAAACGAATGAAGCATCAACAAAACAACAGCCTTTGCCATGGCGATTTTCTACCAAAAACTGGAATTTTGATATTTTACACCCCCAAAACTCCCAAAACTCCCTTCGGAAAATCATATCTTAGTGAGCGTCTACATACATCACAAAATGAGTACCTAACTATGCTAAGTTTCAATCGGTTGAAAGATTTCAAGTCAATCGTAATGAGTCAGTCAGTGGTATTTCGCACAAATATATTTTTTAAATAATTTTACATAAAATAATAATTAAATCTATACAGAAATATGCCTCGAATTGAAAACAAAATCAATCTAAGCGATGTCCGTTACCATGAAGACACAGAAGGCATAAACAATGCAAAATCCCATTGCCATGGAGATGGAGTACCCACTGTTGCCAGTGCTTAACCACCCTTGGGAGCTGATTTTCGGGAAACGCTTTCATTACTCGAAATAAAATGCAGCCTATATATAAAGTTGGACAAAGTTACAAATATTTGTGCGAAATTTCATTAAAATCAATGCAGTAGTTTCGGAAATTAGCCCGGACAAACATAGTGACACGAGATTTTTATATATAAAGATTTAATTCTGTTTTGCTACACTTGAATTGTAAAGCCTGAATTACAACAGCCCGTCGCATCCGTCCGTCATCCGTTCGTCCGTCAGCCGCCAAGCGATATACAACTTCACTTCACTTCACTTCACTGCTTGGATTTTGGCCTTGAGCGGTAACCGTTTAGCCAGAAATATCAATTTCATTATTCTTTTTCATTATCTTTTATCGCAAGTGAGTCTCAATTTTACTGCTATGCCTTACCCGGGACTCGAACCCAGAACCTCTCCCACCATAAGCCGGTGTGCATCCGACTACGCTACCGAGGTCGGCTGGCGATTTACAACACTCTGCTCGTCCGTCATAATATTTCTCCATGTCAATGATGACAACTGTTGAGAAAACTTAACAATTTGGGGGGAAAAATTATCATATGTAATTATATTACTAAAACAATTATGTAAAGTAAGTACTTGAAACTCATTAAACTCAGAGTTTTTTTATCGGTATGTATTTTTACATTTACAGAGTTACCATACGTAATTATAATACTTCTGTGACTTAGACCATGTTTGTTTCAAAATAGAGTTTCGAAATGTGTCTAAACGTAAGCTAAGAAATGATTTTGGAATCAGCTAAACAATTAAACAAACTTTAATACAATTCAATATAATATTTTATATGCAAACACCTAGAAGACATTAGAAGGTTATAGTTTCATCCGTTCACCCGTCAAAAGTATAAAGTTACCAAGCTTTAGACGGACGAGTGGATGACATTTTTCAGTCCATCTTATTGGGTGTAGGTAACGAAATTGACAGACGGATGATGGATTCCGGGCTATTGTAATTCCGGCCTTAGTTGCTAAAAACCTTACAATCAAATTATACAGCAATTATTCTATTGTCGTGCCGTCAACTTATTAGGAATAAGTTTGTAAAGTGCGTACATAAATTCGTTAAGTTAACTAATTATATATATATATATATATATATATATATATATATATATATATATATCTTTTTGGGGATTTTTGTAGGTATTTTAATATTGTAATGTGAACTTACTTAAGTTAATTGAAAGAAAAATTACGTACTAATTATATATCAACAATAGACCAGGTTAAAAAATGAAATTTGAGACTATTCTATTTATTTACTCCAGAAATAATTAATTTTTGGCGTTTATGCAGTTTTTCTTAAAAATTTGGAAGAACACCCCCCGAAAAAAATTCCTGGGTACGCCTATGTTAGGTGCAACCACCTAGATTCAGGATGGAGAAGAGCCACAGAATAAAAAAGAAGATCGGGATTTGGTTAAAAGTTGAACCCCAACAGCATGAAGAAGGCGTTATAAGTGAAGAAAATGAATTAAGACCTGAATGGGAAACCAAGAGGGAGGGTTTCAAAGGATTCTCAGGGGATAGCCAAACTGAAGTGAAACCTCATATTTACAATCTTGCCATTTATGTTTTTCTGCAGTTTATGCAGTTATCAAAGTAAACTTATTTTATGTTTAAAACCATGCAAAACATTCCCTGAAATTACATTTCTTGGAAAATGTATATCCTGCTGTTCTACTACAGCACCCAACAAGAGTTTGGACATGGTGGATTTTTTCACCTAATTTTCTTTAAATCTTTGGATAGTCATGATATGTTTCAGGGTGCCTCTTCGCTGTTAATGTTTGTAGCTTTGAGCACCCCTAGCTGGACGAATCTCACAGAACCAGAATGAACTACAGGGGCTGTGGCACTCTTGGGGAGCAGACTGCAAGGAATTTCCTGGCTTCCGTCAGCATGCTTGGCAGGCCAGTTGGAAGAGGGGGTAGTTTTGTTGCAGTGCCTATTCCTTGTGGGTGATTTTGGGCATGGGGATTCTCCCGGGACATCTTGGCTGCGAGCAGGGTGGCCTACAGGGCAGCTGGTGGTCAGGGAAACTGGCAGTGCTGTGCTGTGCTGTGATTGGTGGGTGAGCCTGGCAGGGTCACCAAGAGAAGGTGAGAGGCCTGTTGGACTAGAGGACTCAGCTGGGAAGTGAAAGAAATTGGCTGGGAAAATAATTTTTCTTTGCCAATAAAACATCTTTTACTATTTCACTTTTTGGTATTCTTTTTTTTATACCCCCTGCTGAACACCATTAACCTAACAAAAGCATTACTAAGGGCGCGGTTACACGGGAGTCTGAACTACTTCAGGTGAACATGTTCAGCTGTTGAGTGCGGTTACACACAGTCTGAACATGTTTCATTCGAGGCCATTTCCCATTTAACTTAAACAGGTTGGCAAAGTAGTTCAGATCGACATATCGTCTACATTAGCCACTGACTGGCTGTTTATAATATAAACAGTCCTTTGCAGAAATTCAAGATGGAAAGTGTTCCTGGCACAAGTTCAAGTAATATTTTACCGAATGCAACAAAAAAATCAACAGATAATTATGTATACTTTTTTAATTGTTCCTGACCTTAATTTTCTTAAAACTGAGATAGGTAGCCTACTCTCGCTCAAAAAATAATAAAAATAAGTTTATAAAATTTTACTGTGCATGTTGTATGAATTCCCGATTTGTAAAAAAATATTGAGCAATATGAAAACACATTCCATTAAACTGAAATCTGCTGATAATACTTTATAAACAAGTGAGAAAATCCCGCGTTTTCTGGATACAAAATAGAGACGATCAACAACACAGTCATTCGTTGACAGTAGACAATTGGTTTTAGAGCTGAACACATTTTTCAGCAACTACCGTGTAACCATACACTTTCGCGTTTGTAAACGTGTTTACTTAAACATGTTCACCTGAAGTAGTTCAGGGTCCCTTGTAACCGCGCCCTAAAACAATCAGTTCACCAAAGAGCTTGTAAAATAGTACAAAATAGAATGCAAATACAAGGAGAACAATAGTTTTTCTTGGGCCCATACATCACTTCACTTGGCACCAATATAAGATTGGCCAATATCTATTAAATAATTTTAAAAAAAAGTTATTTAAATGCAAGTTTTGTTGAAAATATGTTTGTAAAGCCCCTTAAAATTACCAAAAATCTTTCAAATAATGGGAAACAAAAATCAAACCAATCCATGTTTACGATATTGGTCCATTCTGTTAAAAACTTAAAAAAATTTTTGAATACACTTTAAAGACTAAAACTGAAAGGTTTATTTTTAAACTTCTGTATCACAGTTCGAGTGTTCTGCACAACTATTGTTACAGCAAATGAGTGTGGAAATAGTATGTATAAAGGTACGATGGTCAATCATAAAAGCATGTCATCAATGATTTTGGATCAAATAAGGTGCAGAAAATTAATTTGTAGCCAGTAAATTACTAATATGACACTCATTTGAAATTTTCATATAATATATTCCAAATATGCTTTTCTGAAATTATTTTCATTACTTTATTTATGGATGTAATAATTAATGGTATTTCAAAACAAAGGGTGTAGAATAAGAAATTATAGTTAAGCCATGTATTTTAGGAAGCACTTACATAGTAATGTAATTGCTGATGATTGTCAATTTTTTAGGTAGGTATGTCAGCAATGGACATCAGTGGCGTATCCAAGAGAGGGCCACAGGGGCAGCTGTCCCCACCTCAGACCATCCAATTTGATAGGGCAAGTTAGAAAAATTATTACGTCAAAATAAACAACAAACTACTAAACAAGGAATGTTATACAAGTTGGACGAGATATATTCCATTTTTGCATCTCAATTTTTATGTTTAAATTTTTTTAGCATTCAAAAAAAAATACAGTACTGTAATCATTTATGCTGTGTTAAATAAAGTGATATTTATTTATGTCAATCATCATTATACCAGTGTTCAGTGAAGCTGCAAGAATTTAATTCAATGATTCCTTTGAAGAATATCTTTGATGTCAACGTCGACTTAAAGTCAGGAAGTTTGGATTGGAATTATACTTTTTTGAAGCTTCAAACACCCCTATTATATTATGAATACATCAAATAATGATGCTTATTGCATGTTACAATTTAAAGTAGTAATAGGATTTTTTTTTTTTTCCTAATTTAGACTTTTCAATAATTTTCACTTTTTTCTAGTGGTCCCTTGAGAAGATTAAATGAGGGGTTTCACTGTTTGCCTTCTAAAGCACAGTGTATTGTTCATGTTTTGATCATTCAAACATCTCAACTGGGTATTTATATCACACAAATGACTTAACCTCAACAGCAAACGTTGGTAAACGAAAAACTCACAAGATATATGTCCAATATTCTTTATCAATTAAATATTTCTTATTTTAGAGTGTAATTATTTGAAATTGAATTAAATAAAAAAAATAAACTAATTGTATTCATATTCGAAAATTCTAATATATTCATAGGCCTAATGTTAAGGCTTGGAACAAGTGTCTGAAACCATTAGAGACTTGTGGAAAAGATTTTTTCTGTAAAATTATAATAGCTGAAGGAATGAACAATTTTATCAAGTTTGCTTGTTGCAAAAGTAGTGGTAAGTAGTTTTAGACTAGATTCAGGCATGCCTATTTTGTGTATATTTTAACTTAGCAGACTATAACTCAGTGTATCATGTACAATTTTACCTCCGGAATCCTAGTACTTATAGGAGTTATCACTCCACATAAAATATTAAAGGGAAGATGTTTTATAAGGTAATTATGGTTCTGTAAAGTAATTTTAATTGGCACTCCTGTTTTGTCTAGAGACGTACGATACTGTAAAATCCATATAAAACGAAACAATTAATAACGATTCACTCGCAAACAACTCGATTGGCAGCAAGCGTGCACGATAGCACAACTTACCGCCATGATGGTTCAACAACAACTGTTGCTTCGTTGCCGGAAGCTGCAGGGCTACCTGCCTTGGCAGGCAGCCAACTTGAAAAACTTGGCGCTGCTAGCAAGCAGCGCGGGAAGTTCACAATTCAAATGTTTCAAACACTATACACTAAATTACACACAATATTTACAAGTCTAAACAACTCCTGTGTTTGTACAATAGTAACTGTAACTTGAGGTAAATTGTGTGAGAGAACAAAAAAAAGATAAAACAGAACAATCTCAGTGGTTGTAACAGGGCATACGGCCATTAAGAGGTGCTCATAAATGTGACGGTCTTATGAGCATTCAAAATGTCAAGAGGTGAATAGACTCTTCTAGTGTAGTGTTCATGCAATGTAATTTGGATGGTGGTCCAGTTGCCTGACAGCTAACTGTGCAGCAAATAATTAGTAGTGTGACATCGGCCACACCAGGGGAGTATAATTACAGGGTGTGTATAAGAACCAGAGAGAGTCAACTTCCAGATGTAACCGTTACTCGGAGTTCAGCTCTGAAAGACTCGCTCCGAGCAAGAATGATTGTAAACTATGAGAGTCATCGCCAGTGAGTGCCAGGCAACGGCAGTAAGGGCAAAGGAGTGGTAGATGCCGTTGGGCCCTGAGAGCGAGTTCAGTTTTACTCACTGGGCGAATGACAGTGAGTTGGAAATATTGCCCGCACCCTGTCCGTCATCCACGATGAAGCAGCACTAGGGATTGACAGGACAGAGAAGAGCCAAGCTAGGGACTTGGGGTGTCCTAGAGCAACATCGGGGAAAAGCCGCTCACTGCCAATGTCCGTGAACGAGGAACACCTGGGGACGAGTCACAAGTTAAGACTTGTGCCAAGACAGCTAGTGAGGGCTCGACCGAGCCCAGGTACATCCACCTCTCATCAGCTAGTGTCCTGAGGAGGACACACTAGCGTGAGAAGCGGCAGAGCAGTGGCCCCTCACTGCTACTGTCCATGAATAAGGAACATCTGGGGATGAGTCACAAGTTGAGACTTGTGCCAAAAACAGCTAGTGAGGGCTCGACCTAGCCCAGGTATGTCCACCTCACATTAGCTAGTGTCCTGAGGAGGACACACTAGCATGAGAAGCGGCAGAGCAGTGGCCCCATTACTGCCACTGTCCATGAATGAGGAACATCTGGGGATGAGTCACAAGTTGAGACTTGTGCCAAAAACAGCTAGTGAGGGCTCGACTTAGCCCAGGTATGTCCACCTCACATTAGCTAGTGTCCTGAGGAGGACACACTAGCGTGAGAAGCGGCAGAGCAGTGGCCCCATTACTGCCACTGTCCATGAATGAGGAACATCTGGGGATGAGTCACAAGTTGAGACTTGTGCCAAAAACAGCTAGTGAGGGCTCGACCTAGCCCAGGTATGTCCACCTCACATTAGCTAGTGTCCTGAGGAGGACACACTAGCGTGAGAAGCGGCAGAGCAGTGGCCCCTCACTGCTACTGTCCATGAATAAGGAACATCTGGGGATGAGTCACAAGTTGAGACTTGTGCCAAAAACAGCTAGTGAGGGCTCGACCTAGCCCAGGTATGTCCACCTCACATTAGCTAGTGTCCTGAGGAGGACACACTAGCATGAGAAGCGGCAGAGCAGTGGCCCCATTACTGCCACTGTCCATGAATGAGGAACATCTGGGGATGAGTCACAAGTTGAGACTTGTGCCAAAAACAGCTAGTGAGGGCTCGACCTAGCCCAGGTATGTCCACCTCACATTAGCTAGTGTCCTGAGGAGGACACACTAGCGTGAGAAGCGGCAGAGCAGGCCGTACAAGACCAAGGAGTGACCTGAGCGTGTGCTTGCTCACTACCATGACTGGAAGTAGCCAAGCAGCTAGTCAGGCAGAGACGGCAAGTTGTCGTTTCAGTCCAGACCAGCAGCCAATCAGCCTGTGAGCAGCGAATCCGTAGCTGCGAGTCACCACTGAGGTCAACATGCACATCCTATAAGGCGAGTAGAAAATTGCATTTTTGCCCATGGAGCCAGCGGGAGATAAAGACATGTTCAGCGCATGCGTCAGGAATAGGGTTACTTGGCATAATTACGTACTTGCCTCTCAGCGCCAACTTGCTAAGTCAAATATTAACAATTTCCGCACAATCAGTCTATTTACATATTGGTCAGAAATGTAACAATTAATGATCAGTAAACTAGTTCAGTGTGATGTAATGGTTCTCAGCAAGCTTTGTTTGGAACTCAATGATAAGGCAGCACCACATGGCCATTAATATTTTAAGTAAAGGGCTCTTTATAGTAATAATAATTTGTATAAGGGTGTTCTTGAGGCTCATTGATAATTTTAAATGTTCATTTAGGACCATGCGGTCGCAGAATTTGATGGAAATGTGGCGTTTTGCTTTACGTCAAGAGTTATGAATTAATCACGTGTATATTTTGTAAATAAATTTGTTGTTATAAAAGATTGTTGCTGTCCTAGTAGGTACACTCTTTGGTTATTTCAATTGTTGTGGTAATTAATCAGACACAGCCAATCAACCATAGTTAAACAGCAGATGTGAACTTTAACATAAAAAATGGATCCACCATGAACATGGATTATGGCAAAAACTAATTGTAGGTTAAACAGCAATGAAGAAACTTAAAAACAAAAATTAATTATTGTAAAACATTTGGAAAAATACTACCAAAGAGAAAATAATAAATGGCAACAACAGTGGCCCAAAGGAAATCTAAATAGGTACTGAGGTAAAAACTAAATTAATATAAAAGTAGGATACAAAAGAACACAACAAAAGCCTCAAAGGGTTACGGGGCCTAAAATCTACCCCCTTCTCTAAGCGACACACAAGTGCAAGAATCCATCACACTAGGTTTTTAAAATTGTTTAGTCCAAGTATTTGAACAAAATTCTCATTTTTTTAAAAATTTTTTTTTTTTTTAATTGCACTTTTACAGACAATGGTTGATCGCTTTCATATATGTTTACTGAGAGAACACTTGGTTTATGTGTTTTTGTGATCATTTTTGAAATATTCACATAGGCTGTTTAACTACTAGATAGTTGTCGATTCCTAGGTGTTTTTATTTTGTTTCAGGCATTAATACGATTGAATTAATTTAACTGTACTCACCCACAGTGCTTCATATTCAGTGGTTTGTCCATCCTGCATGCAATTTTCATTCTTAAATCTTGGTCAGGTGCATTCTTTGGCACAGACATCTTGTGCCATTCAGGAACCTTTCAAAAAAATAGAACAATCATGGGTGCAGTTAATTATTATCCACTTGTTATTCTGCCTAGGACATTTAGGAAACATATTTTATCTATCATTTTATGTGCAACACCTTCTTCTACTAGCATAAAGAATAAGTGTATAATAGAAAAGTTTTAATTTCAAAGTTTTTTATTTAATGAAAATGTCTGTAACTTTATGCTGGCATCATTAGAAGCGTATGGTTTAAAGGCACCTAATAAAATTTGACATGACCAATCTGGAAGCTAGTTATAATAATGCCTTACATTCACAGAATTGAAAAGAGTTCTTCCAGTTCCCCAATGCATTATTGCACTTGGTTGAATTTGCACTTGGTTAAATGCATCAGACCACAATGTCACCTTCAGATTTACAACATTTAAAAAGGAAGCCCTCCTATCATTATGCTAAAATTTTTAAAATTGTTTAGTCCAAGTATTTGAACAAAATTCTCATTTTTAAAAAAAAAATTATTGTTTTTTTTAATTGCACTTTTACGTCCCGAATGCCTTTCCCAAGGCGAATACACAGAGTCCGAGCGCCAGATTTTTCCCGGGGTATGGAGGCCTCTATCACCGGGAGAATTTTCTAGCTCCCCGGTCTAAATTTTTCAAAGTCCCGAATGCCTGTCTCGAGAGGAATAAACAGAGTCAGAGTGCCGGAAAAATTTTCCCGGGGTGTGGAGGCCTCGATCGCCGGGAGATTTCTCTTGTCCGCGGCTATGATATTTAAATTATTTTTATTCCTCCCGAGACACCACTAACCCCTAAATAACCCAAAATAAGTGTATCGATGGGTACACGAATAGCCCGAGCGCCCAGGTTTTTCCCGGGGAGCAAGGCCTCGATTGCCGGGAGAATTTTCTGGCTCCCGGTTTATATATTTCAATGTACCGCAATGCAAGCAACGATGACGCAACAGGATGGTACAATCAAGCTAAAAATAATTGGTCAGCGCAACCACCTCTACTTACAACCAGGTGGTGGATATGTACAGTCAGTTGCGCCTGTGCAAGCAACAGCACCACAGTCAGGCTACACAGGCAGTAGTACTGTAATATATTTAAAAATAATGTGTTCTCTTTCCATCCAGGAGGTAGAATGCCATCTAGGAATCTTTCTTGTGACCATGTTCAGAGCAAATTATTTCACTTAAATTACAAGGAACAGGATGAATTTTAATTCAGGTTAAATATGGCTAACTATAAATTCCTCTCAAAAAAATTAAATGACTTATAGTCCAAAAACATTAATATGTGGTCCCTTGAAAATCAAATTTCAAAATGTATTTTTATGAAAATACCCAAAACTAGATTAGATGAAACATAAAATTCCTAGATACTGATTTGTTTAAGGATGGCTGCTTTAAGCTCTCTTCTTAGGTATGCGGGGTTAAGGATATGAAGAGTCAAGCTTAAATTCTTTTCACTTTTTTTAATGTGGATCATGCTGACTACAGTATGGGTAACAACAAGTTAATAATAAATACTAACCCAATTTATAATAGCTCAGTTCGGCCCAGCTAAAAAAAGACCCAAAACTATTACATTACATAAACACTTGAAACTTTAGTAATGTGGACGAAAGATGCAAAGTTTAGAATTTTGAGGTTAGTTTGTCTACCCACGAATTTAGGCTGACTTGCTAGCTGAATAAAGAAAAAGTCCTGAAATATATGGAATTTTATTCTACGCTCATTGAAAATACATACCTAAATGATGTTACACAGTTTTCAAAGAATTGTCTTTGCTCGAAAACGCCTTCAGTATTCTAGCATTACCAAAAGAAATTAATGAAATATACCTAATAAAAATTATTGACTATGTACAAGCAGAGACATCCTATTCCTGTTGAAACAACAGCGTTGCATCGGGCCTAAGCCAATACCTGGGGTCAATAATAATTTCGAGTTAACTGTCCAAAAGAATAAGGTTAATGGTGGCCTGGCCCCGAACAGGAGACGTGAAATTATTCACCTCAATTCACTTCATATCAAATATTTTTGAGCAACGATGACGCAAAAGGATGGTACAATCAAGCTAAAAATAATCGGTCAGCGCAACAACCTCTACTTACAAAGGCTGAGGTGGTCATGTAGTCCAGCCAACCAACCACAGCACAGTACCATTTTCAAGGTCAGCTTAACAAGACCAGTCAAAAATACACAATACATTTTCCATAATGTTCAGTAGCAAACATTTTATATAACAGCGTGGTGATTTCTGATTAGTTACAAATATAAAGTCCTGCAAACATTCAACAATAGTGCAAACAGCACTTTCTCAGAATTTTCAACTGTCAAAATTATAAGAAACACGAGCAACTAAAACAATAACCTAGAGGAAAGGAAATTTTTTTATAACTATGCCACTGCATATGGCAGAAATATGTTTACAACTATCCTAGACCAAAGTGTGATACCAATAATGACAAACAATGAACAAGAGAAAAATAAAATTCAAAGCATACACCAAACTTACATACATTTATTCAACACATAAAGTAAACAATTATTAATCAAAAATTTTTTTAGGTTAAACAAAGATAATAAATTAAATGCTGACAAATTAATTCAGATAAAACATGATTAAAATAAATTATAACCCTTAATAGCATGCCTACAAAAGCAGCCTAACCTAAATGTCCAAATAAAGCATGGCTTTCATTTGAGATAGAGGTTATGCAACTTTACAAGTTCCCCCAGAGAATATTTTTCACTAGGTTAACTATCCTGTGAGTCAGTTAATGATATTAAACAGTGATTGATACATTAAGTGGCAAGGTGTTTTTTTTTTAAGTAAGGAGGCTCAGATTGGAACGTCCCAACAACAACTAGTGAGTGTAAGCATGTCGCCCGAGTGATGCAAATAATTTCTCAGAGAGCTGCGCTAGTCACGTGCCCTCAGTGGGGTCTTGCAGACGGACACAATTTCCCGGCTGGCAATCTGAGAACATGGCGACGGTGTCCATGTCTGCCAGCTTCAGCAGTGGTTACAGTTAAAAAACTAGATAAAGAGCCAAGCAGCTGCACTTGTTAGCAGCTCCATTTTTGACCGGGAGCAGAGTGCGCTGATTTTTTGTTGCCAAGGCAAATACAGAGCTGCATCAGGGCTTGCAGGGCTTGCTACATGGCCCGCTTATCTTTCATGCTATGAAAGGGGTGTATTTGAACAGAAAGTAAACAATACAACACTGTTTCACCTGTTTAAAAGTGTGTAACATTTTAAAATATTTTATTTATCTATTTATTTAATGTCTATTTGTCACCCTGGACTTCAGACTAATGGTATTCAAACTTCTTTGAATCGAGGGCCAACTGTTTCTCAGCTTAGGTATTGAGGCCTTCACCATATCATATACATGACATACTATCATTACAATGGCTGTACTTAACATCTGCCAGCCAATATATTTTAATGTTAATAAAAATCTTTTCGGACACTCATAAGTTGTGATGAAATATTAAATTAAAACATAGTATAGTAAATGTAAGCATAAAATTTTAACTTTCCATGATGGTGAGGGGGGAGATTTTAAATGGAGTTTGTCACTGGGTTCCATCCACTATCTTCTGCTTTTCTTCACTGTGGCTGCTAGCCCCTCTTTCACCCTCCAGGTGCCCTCTGCAAGCAGCATTCTTTGCTTTCTGACCTATGGCTTTTCAACTGCAGCCAAAAAAATTTTTTTTTTATTATGTTTCTTGCTATTTCAAAAAAGCCATGTAAATTACTCTTGTAAATATGACACTAGAAAGGCTACAGTAAAAATTATTCACCCGCCCCTCAAATTCCCTCTGTTGGATTTGTGCGGTTTTGAAGCAACGACACCAATAAATAACTGCATGATTTGAAGTGGCGCGGTCATAGATTTAAAGTAGTGTTTTTTTTTTTACACAAATTTTTATTTCCAAGCACCCAAAATGTCAACAGCACTTGTGTAGCATTAAATACAATGCAACAAATTAATAATGTAATGAAAGAACAGAAAAATTTTTGCTCTTTCCTTAATATATATTCACTTCTATCATTGCATATTTATCTCCAATGACGGCTCAAGTGTTCAGCCAATGATTATATTACGCCATCCCATATGTCAGCAGCAGCTCTGGAGAGAAAAACCAAAAGCTTTCTGGCCTAGTTTACCTCAAGCCTACTAGCGTGCGCTAGTGGCAAATCATAGCAGACACACATTTAGTAAACAACAGAGTCCGGAATTGCGTTAACAGGTTAAATAATCTTTCTATCTATAAAAAACATTAAGTTTATGATTTTTTGAATCTTACTAGAATCGAAATATATCTCCTATATTAATAACATTATTATTTTGTCACTCATAAATGTTATTAGAGCATCTTAGAAATGTTATGCCCAAGCCCTATTATGTAAATATCCGGTCCGAGAATTTTAATTAAAAGTTTTTTAATCTCAAAGTGTGACTCCAATTTATTCAAATGTATTTGTACATATATTAAAACTGTAAATTGATCTAAACGGGAGTAGTGCCTTGATTAAAATGTTTTTTTCAGCAAGCACACTTGGAAAATGAATTATTATAAATAACATACACTCTTATAGAAAAAAAGTATTTGATCAGCATTGTGTTTTCCTGGAACAAATTAGGGCACTACTTCAAAGGTGGGTATTTAAATATAATAATTTAAATAATTTTTAGTTTCTACATGTTTGAACTGTGATTTCCAATCCAATAAAGTATTTTTAATAAAATCATAATCAAAATTTTCTGGTCACACTATATTCAGAGTTCTATTATTTGCAGGAAATTATAGTATACTACATATTTGTTAGATTTTTTAAAATACATAATAACTTTAAATAATACTCTCTCTGTGTGTCGCAAATTTGAAATATTTAGCAAAAATTTATTTTTCACCTAAATTCCCTAATATAAACTTCGTTAGTCCATTTTTCATCCTGATCAAATTTTTTTCTACTAGAATCCCGCAACGCTTTCCCAGCGTTGCAACCGATAGCCTGGTGTGATTTCGCTAGGCAAGTATTAGCCATCATTTTTCTTCCCACCTCAGGCCACGAACACGACCAGTAAAAGTGTCCGACTTCGTGACCGAGAGTGCTTTTCTCAACATCCTCCCAGGGCAGCCCTCTTCCCAGAGCTCAGCTTAGGTTAGCCCCATTTTAATGTTCAAGGGCTGTCGAGAACGTACAGGCGCTCACCCTAACACATTTCTCACGAGCTAGCAGATCCCCCGTCCATCTTTTCCAACAACTCAACTAGGTGCATTGACCAGGGTCTCCAATCCCGCCTCTCGACGAGCTGGGATCGAGGTCATGTCGCTGGCCGACGAAAGGCCTGCCTTCGCCATCTCTTGGCGAAGAGGTCAACTAATTTACCTTGGTTCGGCACAGGAGCAAGACCTCTATTGGCTACCATTACACCTCTCTCTAGTTCTCTTTAAGCACGACAGAGCGCAAACCATCTGGGCCCATAAGTGCCAGGCTTACGCTAGTCCCTCTTGTGGGACTTTTGTGAACTAACCCAGAGTCAGTTTCACCTGCACTCCGATGGAGCGCGCTGCTTTCAGCGCGAGTAACCTCCAATGTCTGTTAAGTTAAGCTACCAGCCACTTTGGTTATTTTCTTTGGTCGGTGCAACCTCCAGATGATCAAGAGGCCAGTTCCCCCACTTCCTAGATCTCCGGGCCTCTAGCCCAAGTTTTAACTACACGCAACCCTATGGATTGATTGATTCATCCATCTGTCGTCAGCGTGGTCGCATCTTTCCGGTGTTTCTCGCCCGCAACTCTATTCGGAAGCAATCTTGCTACGACTAACTTAAGGGATGTGATCTCATGTAGTCCGGGAGTGATGCCTAAGCTTTTTTTATTTCCTAGTTTGCTAGTTGCTTTAGTTCGGATTACCTACTAGATAATCTTGTAGCATGACTCGCGCGTGGTTACCGCGAGCACTTGTGCAGCTTCAAAGGGAGTGATTCTCTTCATTACACCGCCAGAAAGGTAAGTGGAAAATTCTATGCCCTTTTGCCTATAGTTGACTCTCTACTTGACTTTTGCCCTGACTTCTCGATTCTTGTTGCTTGTCTATTTAATTCCTATTCATGACCACCAGAACCCTTTTTTTTTTGGTTCCAGTGGGGTCCAAGAGATGGTGCAAGAGTTCAGGTTTTTCTCAGACTCAAGCCCATCACGAAATTCAACTAAATTTACATGCTGGCTTCTTACACAGACATGAATTCTACGTGTCTCTCCCACTTCTAGTCACCACCAGTGAACATTAAATGATCAGATATTGTTAAATCAGAATATGCAAAGTCCTGCACTGGTTGGGCTAACAAATGGTACTTAATTTATTTATGTTAGTTTTTGTGAAAGCTTGATTATGTCAAAGGAAAATGTTAGATTTATATTCCAGGTAAAATTAATAATCTATTTTTAATTGAAAAGTACTGACGGCCGGGGCCCCAATTAAATTTGATTAATGTATTCTTGTAAATCCTGAAACTATCAAAAGAAAATAATAAGAACCACAATAAACAATAAAAAGGGTAATCTTTAAGTAAATTTATTTTATTTATTTCTTCAAATACAATCCATTTTCTACTTCCTACTGTGGGAAGTTTCCTTTTTTTAATGTTTTTCCCTTGTGAACCTCTGAGTATACTGTAGTGTCTTTTGCTTCCTTAAAGCAGCTTCCAGGGATTTTAAACAAAATGAATATAAAGCATTCTTTAACTACACACGGGCAGTAACATCGGGACACAGAAAAATGTGCTCAGAAACAAATCTGTGAATTGGAAATTTTGAATAGCATACAAAATAAGAATTTTCTAGAATAAGAAGGAAGTGCATATGAAATACCAAGTAGGAAAAGTTCTAAAATACCATCCTATCAAAATTACTGTACCTTGAGACCACATAAAAGTAAGAAATTCAAATTAAGACTTTATTAAATGTACTGTATTTACCTGATTATAATGCTATGATTTTTACCACAACTGTGGAAACTAAAAGTGCATTATAATCATAAATAACTTAATTGAAAAACTAGGCTCTGTCTTTTAAATGAGTCACATATGCACATATGTTAATTACCGCAACCTCCACACCTCCACTATTTGAAAAACTACAAGCTCTGCCTTTAAACTTATGCCACTTTAGTCCGCAGCACCCCGAACCATTGCTCAGGAATGACAGACGAGAGATGCAGGATGAAGGAGAGGGTGCAAATGGAGTTTGTCACTGGGTTCTTGCTGCTTTATTTCACTGTGGCAGCTGGGTAAGGCACCCCCTCCCCCTTTTTCACCCTCCTAGAGGTGACCAGGCCACCATCTATCACAACATTCTTGCTTTCTGAACAGTCAGAGAAAGTGGCCTCTGGGAGCCCTGCAGAACCCTCCCAATGGACGACTTGAGGTCGATGAAAAGCACTGCGGATGGAGTCAGAACTTTGAAACAAATTCATAAAACAGAAATTTTTTTTCTAACTGCAGCTTGGTGTTTCAAAAGAGACTCTTAGGACCACAGTTGCACAAGAAAAGGTATAGTATATACAGAATAAATTTAATTATTTGAATAATTTTCAAGTGCTTTGTACTTGAATTGCAATTTCCAATCCATAAAGTCATTTTCATAAACTCATAAAAAGTTTGGGATCGCATTACATTCAGAGTAACATTATTTCCGGGTAAATAAGGTATTCTGTTCACTTCTATGAACTCTTACACCCTAAAAACACATTTATCTCCAATTTGGCATATTCAAACCACGCTTAGTTACATGTTCAATATAAGGCCCTTAGTGTTAATGAACACCATCCTATCAAGTTTACCTACAATTAATTTGAGGAAACCACACTAGTGTACACTTACCAAGCCCAACATTACATTTTAACTTAATTTATGTGAACAAACTAAATGTTTCCATAAGGAAGCAACAGTCACAGTTCATATAATACAAAAGTTATTATTTAAAATGCTTTTGTTTTCTTTAGACCTAAAACAATTAATTCATTTAGGGTAATGTTAAAACTGTTTTTGCTGTCTCAAGCTATATGATGTGACCCCCCTTGTGGTCACAGTTTATTTTTTTAAAGCATTAAAAAATGAAGCACAGTTTCAAAGACTGTGAATATAGATGGAAAAAGAAACTGTATATGTATTTTAAGAAAAAATTTACTGAAATGAAGTTTATTTTAGTTGCATAAAAATTTTAAGCAGTAACACAGTAAACTATAGAATTTTTGTTGTAAAGTTGGCATTACTGTAGGGCCGCGACGTCTTGGCGTGTCGTTTTGCGGAGAAGCGGGGAAGAGTAAATGAGAGGGGAAGCAGCTGCGCGTGCACATCAGCCGCTATGCGGTTCATAGCAAAAACATCAGGCGCCACGCTCTCAGTCTGAAGTGAACAATGGAGCCCGACGCAGGACATTCAAGATACAATAAAGTAATACATAGTGGGGAGAGGGGAATTATAAGTAGTGTAATCCAGTGCTGTGATGAAGAAGCTGCCAACAAATGTCTGCTAGTACCTCTTGCAAAAGCAACCGAAAGAGCTGCGCGATACACAGGTATAAGCCAAAGATCAGTTTCGCGCATCCGAAAACCCAACAGAGAGACGCCAAATAAAAAACAAACAACACCAGGCAAAAAAAGGTAATTATAACTTTAAATAATAATACTTACATTATAAGTTTTTCAACGCATTACCCGTAATTTAACCCGCGGTTTGTTTGTTTTGCATTTGGCAATTTTCCAGACTTTCTGCACCGCTTGTTAGAATATTTGTTAGCTACAAGTGTAGCCGATATTGCTACACATTATATTGCATTATATTACATGATATTATATTACATTATATTACATTACATACATTATACATGATACATATACATTATATATATTGCATTATATATTTTATGATATATATGATTTTATGATATATATTAATGTATATAATATTAATATATTATTTATTTACAATTTATATGTTTATATTTACATATATATTACACTCCTTTATTTGACCGTGAAACAGCCTCTCGTGTAATTATTCATTTCAGGCCAAAAAAAACTGGGAAACATTTGTTGTCAGTTGATGACTTTGATAGAAGAGTGATCAGAGACACTATCCACGAATTTTATGCAGTAAAAAAAGTGGTTCCCACAACAAGGAAACTACTGCCAGTTTTGAAAGAAAAAATCGGATGGAGTTGGGGAAAGACATCGCTGCGTAAAATACTCAAAGAAATGGGTTTTGTGTGGAGAAGAAGCCAAAATAAGCGAATGCTTCTTCTCGAAAGATCTGACGTTGTTGCTTGGCGATCACGGTACCTGACTCAGATGAAACAGTGCAGGGAGGCTGGGAAGAAGATATTTTACATGGATGAATCTTGGGTTGACACTAATTTAACCTTTCAGAAATGTTGGCAAAAGAAAGGTGACGTTGAAGGTGTAATGGCAACAGGAAATGCAGCGCACAGACTGATAGTTGCAAGCATTGGTTCTAGGCAAGGCTTCCTTCCCGGAGCCTCTCTTGTTTATAAAGCAGGCACAACAACAGGAGACTACCACGGCCAGATGAACTCTGGAAACTTTGAAAAATGGATTACGGAAAAAGTGATTCCAAATTTGCCACCCGCTTCAGTCTTGGTTATGGATAATTCTCCATACCATTGCAAGCAGGAAGACAAACCGCCATCCAAGTACGACAGCAAATGTGCAATGATAGCTTGATTGCAGAGAAAAGGTATAGAATGTGACGATAAAATGCGGAAAACAACACTTGCCGAACTTGTTGAAAAACATCGACCAAGAGAAAAACGTTTCAGAGTAGACAGGTTAGCTGAGCTACATGGTCATCGTGTAATTCGTCTGCCTCCCTATAATTGTGAATTAAATGCTATTGAGCTCGCGTGGGCCAAAATGAAGCGTTTAATTCGTGTGAACAATACTTCTGGTGAACTTTCGTTGCAAGCGTTGCAGTCGCAAACCACCAGGGCCTTAGATTCCATCACAAGCATCGACTGGGAAGGTTACTGTCAACACGTGGTCAGTAAAGAGGATGAGTATTGGAAAAAGGACTGTGTCATGGAGGATGTATTGGAAGGTTTTATAATAAATGTGTGTAATGACAGCGATGACACTGCATCTGAAAATAGTGACGCAACTACTGACAGTAGTGATGAATCTGTTCTTGCTGTCCCATTGTGACATTCATATACATGCTGCTAGTCAAAACTGTTTATTTCAGATTCTCTAAACGGCATCTGTGTTTTCGTACCATGTGCCTCTCTGCCTGAGGACGGGAGCAGATAGCAGTTCCCGAAACGTCGCTTGTTTCTGTTTTAGAAAACTGTTGTGTTTGTTTCCTCTTTTCGTTTTGTCGTGTTTTTGTCTCGTTTTGACTGTTGTGCTGAATTTTTTGGGTTCAATATTTTTGTGCTGTCATCATTTGTGGTTTTTTTTTCGTTCTCTTCTGTTTTTGGAAAACTATTGTGTTTGTTTCGTCTTTTCGTTTTGCTGTGTTTTTGTCTCGTTTCAACTGTTGTACTGAATTTTTTGGGTTCGGTATTTTTGTGCTGTCATCATTTGTGGGTTTTTTTCGTTCTGTTAGTCCATTTTTCTTTGTTTTTCTTTGTTTGTTGACCATATTCGTGTTGTGGAGTATTGTGTGGTGTTTATATCCTGACAACAGCAATTTTTTGCTTAATTTGTGTTTTTGTCATTTGTGTTTTTTGTAGTTTTCTTCTACAGACATACATGTGCTTAGCAATGGCATATGTCCAAAAGCTTACATCAAGTCATGCACTCCCATCGCACAAATCTTTCAAATATAATGGCCAAAATTCATACTTTTATGTTTGAGAGAGTTCTATTAATATAAATACAAATGTTTTAAAACATATTTGTCAAAAAAGGTGTTTTTTTCAGAGTACTTCGGCTTTGTCTGCTAGGATACGCTGTAACTATTATATTATGTTACTATTGTGTTATGACTGTGTTATTTTTTTCTGTTTTAATACTATTGTTGCCAAACAATATTACTATTATCATGTTTTTAATGTTAACATTATTTCACACTGCTGTCATTCATCTTAACTTAATTCTCTACAGGCTGCTAAATAGTGTTATAATAGCATGTCATTCGTGTTATTTTTTGAGTCAAAGTACTAAACGTTTTGTCAGTAGGATTGTACATGAAAAGAATATACGTTTATCTATGGGTCAATGTTTTATAAAATACTCGAGGATGGTATGATAGATATATGGTTTTCGGCCCCCTCTAAATGACTAATATGGTTCTTTCAGAGTGCTGTTATGGAAAAAAAATACCAACCCGAGTGCATAAAAGTGGTAAGGTTCTTGACGTGCGTGAAAGTGTCCTGTCGATCGTCTTCACGTTTCAGCCAAACCAAATGGAAAAGAAAGCATCAGCGAGGGAGTTACCTGATGCAAGTCTTAATTAATTATGTTTCCTACAGCAACCCACAATTACAAATTTAGTTCTTAATGTACTGCAACTATGTATATTTCCAGCCCAGATTAAGCTAATCATTTATTTTAATTTATATTTCTTCGTTCTATTTATATATTTTATTATTTGAAAACTCTTTGGATTTAATATGTAGGTATATCTATGTACCTAATTGAAACTATGACTAAAACGAACGTTTGAGACGGGCAATTGCAAGGACCCCTCTAGGAACAATTGAAATTTAAACGGTAAATTGCTAATTTGACACCGTGTTTATTTACGTAAAATGTTATTACTATATGATTTTATTTTGAATTTAATGTGAGATTTTGTGTTCCGTGCTATTGTTGCGCGCGGGATTGATGTGTTTTATTTAAAATAATATAACTATCATTAGTTCTTGGCCAATCAGGAGAAGTATTTTTAATGTGGCACGCATTGTTAAATTACTTAAATTAAGAAGGTTTTTAAGAAGTATGTAATGGCCTATTAATGAATGGACACGTATCAGACATCGTCGGAAATTTATCCTGAAAAATAGCAAATTAGAATTAGGCATCACACTAAAGGATGAAAGGAACTGATTGTTTAAGTGTCAGTGTATAGTAATAGGGCCTTATCCAAAAGGATAAAGATACTAGGAGTGTATAAATACGTGAGTAATAAATGACTGTGTCTGTTACTCCATTTCGTTAGTACGAAGCACGTATCACATCCATACTTAGTTATTCTGCGGCCTAATTTCAAGGAAAACATTGAGAAACTGAAATATTGTAAAATTAACTACGTGAATCTAATTTGGCACTCTATTTTAACACACAACTGTAATTACCCAGTGGTCTGGGAGAGAGAGCATCAAAGCTTTACCGACTTAAATTACTTTGATCTAGCCGAGGTAAAACTTATGTAAATCATAATTATATACTGAATCTGTGTATAAGATTTCGAACCCGAACATAAGAAACACTTCATTATTTAATAAATGTGCGCATCGTCACTCCAGACATTTTCCAATATATACGTGTTTTGCAGTGCCAACAATTGTTATGATTTTGAAAGGAATAAATATTTTTACTTTTTGATATAAACCTGAGATACTTTGACTTTCATTAATAAATAATTAAAATTACCATTGTGTTTTTATGATATTGTAATCTACTTATTACCAACTGTATCCCTACCTATAAATGTATGTGTATACCTATCTGTGTCAATACAAGTAAATGGCATAGCCGTTAAAGTAACTGCACAATATAAACTGATTAATAACTGAGAGACCTAGTAGGTAGGGTACGTACATTAACATTAAAGTATTGTATAGCTATTTTTAACTATGTTTAACTAAGCTGCCCAGTCGAGCAAATAGTGCACTACCTTTAAATAATAAATTACCGTAAAGCATTATCGCATCTCTGTATCATTAAGATCTGCGCTGTGTTGCACCGTACGTGAGATTGTTCTCGACCAATGTTTTCGGAACGGCATGGAGACTTCTAGGCCGTTGCTATCTGCGGAGCAGGCAAGGCGGGACGTGTCGATTACAAGGTTGCTGAGCTCTAGGGAGTCGACCCGCCAAGACGTCGCGGCCCTACAGTAATTGGCATTTTAAAATAATTTTAATAGCTTATTTTACTATGGTATTTTGTTTTAGATAAATTAATTTGGTGTCAATAATTTTCTGTGATATGTTAACTTACTAACAATAGGAAAACTATTAAGTGTTTAAAGACAGTAAAAGAAAAGACGTTACGGAAGAAGCTTTGCCTTGCGACAGCTACAGGCACGGCTGTAGGGGAGCGGGGGCCGAGTGAGGAGAGAGGAGTGGAGGGGAGGGGAGGGGAGGGGAGGGGAGGGGAGGAGAGAGGAGGGGGGGGAGGGGAGGGGAGGGGAGGGACTCGAGCGCCCAACCGCCGGCGTGGACGGACATGTTGTCATGTTCTCGGCCAATCAGTTTTTTTAACTGTAACGAGTATGAATTTGTGCAATATTCTTGCGTGGGTCTGACGAAGAACTGTGGTTCCTGTGTGTTGAATTGTGGTCAGAGCATGATCATCTAAACGTCCTTCGGAAATGAGTTTGGAACTCATTCTTGGCATTGTGTATTTGCCATAACACACACATTGGCAAATCTACATACCAATTTTAGCAAGTGAGCTGGTTTCTTGCCTCATTGAAACTATAATCTGGAGCATTACCAGTGACTGCCATGGCATTTGAACTATCATTGGAAGCAAAATCTTCAAAGCAAAATGATTAGCAGAGCATTTGAAGGTGACTAGTGTAATGGTTTTACGCAACAAACCAAATTTTTATAGATAAGCCTATGTATTAACTTGAATTATTTCAAAATTTAATGGTTAACATTCTAAGGGCATAACGAGACATGTTAGGAAGAAACCCTCCTGACTCACATCACAAAGAGGACCTATTAATGAGGGAAAATATGATTGCTAGCAAAAAAGAAATAAGACTCTGATAGAAATAGAACTGTGATCAATTTATTGTAATTTTATATATTTTAATATATACCGTGTTTTCTCGCATAATCGTCGCAGATTTTATTCTAAAATCAAGTTTTAAAAGTAGGGGTGCAACCATTGTGCGGAAAATTTTTTTTGCTAGGTAAAGTCATTCATAAAAACAAAACCCGTTCATAGAAAGTACGTTTATTTAAAAAAAGGCGGAGTATACAAGAGCACGCCAAACAATCTATATTAATAATTCCTTAAACAAAAACCTTTCTTCAACATTAAAAACTTTAACGCGAACTCAAGCCACTAGAATATGACGTGAACTAACGTGTCATAGTACACACTTGCCACGAAAGAATGCGGGCTATCAAATGTAGTTAACTCGGCACCTAACAGAGAGCGCGCGTTGCATCCAATCGGCGAGATATCGATATTCGACTACGTGCGCGCACTCTATACGGGAAGCAACATAACCAAACATGAATGATGTGCTGGCTACATTTTTATAAGCGGTACACCGCGGTAATGCAGACAATCAGATAAAGGAAATACCGTTTAAAAACGTCTTTATAAGAAAATTTACATGCCAAACAAAGTCATATTTTTCCATTATTTATTAAGTGGTAATGACCGAATAAATATTAGATTTCTACTTTAAAATACATCGTTTTATATGGAAAAGATACCTACACAAAGCATTCGGCATCTACTAGCGGGACCAAAAACATCATGCGACGTTTACGCGAGAAGTTTTTTTATCCCAATTTTGACAGCCTAAAATATGGTTGCGACGATTACGCGCGTGCGACGATTCTGCGATAAAACACGGTAGTTTATTGTGAGTTTATTAAGGGCTATTTGTAAGAAACGTGCAAATATAGGTAGAATACTAAAATGGTTATAAACAATATATCTTTATATTTTTAGGATATATATAATTTGGTTCACCTTTTATTATGATATTTTACCAGTATTAAAGGTTTGTATATAAATAAATTTACTCTTGTCCTCTCTAGCCTACTTCATAACCTTTTACTGCTGTTTAGGAATTGTATCTTTTTTGGGTTGGATAATTTTTTACCTATTAGCTGCTGCTAGTCGAGTGTCCAAATTGTCACACTCTACCCAAAGGCTTTAGGACAAATGTAACAAAGTGGTTCCTCAGCCATTAAAGGATATATGTTTTTCTATGTGCAGAAAATAAAACATACTCAGAAATTAGTCAGGCGAACTCATTAAGTCCAACTGTGAACTGATATCATTACATTGTAATTAATCACTAACCAAGAAATTAATGTTACCTTCAAAGAAAGAGGTGTTGGGTGAAGTATGACCTTCCCCAGTTCCTTGTCTTCTAGAGCTAGCATGCCTGGGTTCTCTGTGTAAAGCTTTACTTTCACCGCTGGCAAGGGATGTGTGGTCGAGAAATCTCCTTGCGTGTCCCACCTGGCACAAAAACAATCCAAAATATTTATCTACAATGTAAATTATGAATATAAAATCAAAACACACACTAATGTTAAGTTAGTATTAGTGTTAATCAGTGTTGATTATGACAGTCCATTTTTAAATTCATATTTTTGAAAAAATTTGATTGAAGAAAAAAATTACTAATATATCCAGCTAAAAACTGATTAATTATACTCAAACAATTTTAATTAATGTAAGCAAAAAAAATTTAAAATTTGTTCAGTTTTTCATCTTGTACACAATGTTACCAGTGTTAATGATAAACTCATTAACACTCTTAGTAAGGATAGTCTATTATTAACAAGCATTAAAAATAATTAATATTCTAAAAAACTATTCTTGAAACTCTTCTGTAAACAAATTGGTACCTAAAGGGATAATGGTTAACTGGCATATTTCATTTAAATTGGTTAAATTCTTTTTAATCAATTTTAAGTTTTATGTAATTTTCTACTGTATAGTGAAATTACTGTTTCTGAAGCTGTAAAATTTCACAGTTTTTAAAAATGTCATTAGATTGTAGTCAAACTTAAATTTAATTGCTAAACATTGCAAAAGTCCTTTGCTACACAAAATCTTAACTTTTTAAGCAGTAGTAGTTTAATTATATTTTTATTTGAAAAAGGGCACGGCTCTTAAAAAGTCAAGAAATATTTGATTTATTTATAAAATATTATCATGAAAATAATTATTTAACTTTTTAATGTTTGAATTATTGCATACAATTGAATATATTGCTGACTTTGCTATTGGAGCCTCTATGAAGCCAAGTTTTTTTCCACCCAGGCCGAGAGATACAGAATCATGTATAATAATGTCTTTGAGTTTACCAGCCTCCATTCACTGAAAATACAAATACAATAGACTCCCTCATAACCATCATTTTTTTTAACTGGTCAACACCACGGTAAATAAGCAGCTCAATTGAACTAAATAGGCTAGCAGCTAGAGACACAATGGGACAGCTCCATGCGTCAACCTCTTCTTAAACTCATGGCGGCCAGTTAAAGCGGAGGCCAGTTAAAAGGTGACCGAGTGACAGAGTCCACTGTATATTATCAAAAATTAATTGAATTATTATGGTCTGATATTTCACTCAAAATTAAATAGCCTAATATGAATGTGATCCAATTTGTTTTTATGAGTTCCAGCACATAAATAAATAATCATGAATAAACAACCACTTCTGCTAATTGAGCAACCAAGACAGAAATTAAATCTGCATTTATGCAATAATTTTAACCACAAACCCTATAATATTTCTAAAAATTTTGGTACAAAATTTTTTGACAAATAATTGACCACTTATTGACCTCAATTCAATTCAAAGATAGCCATCTTTTAAATCTCTAATATTTGTATAAAATATAATAATAAAATCATAAAACATCTCACAAAAAATTTATAGGTACTGCCAACAAAATTACAAAAGTAGGCTTAAAAAATAAAATAATAATTAAAACATAAATAATTTTAACAAAAGATAATTAAACATTAAATAAGTTAATTGTTTGCTCTGTCAGTCCATCCCAACAGCAAGCATCTTAGATACGTTAATAGTTGATACAAAAATCCACTTAAAATTATTTGAATGTTTGTAAAAATAAACCATAACCACTACCCAAGTCAAGGTTTTTGTTTGGAATTTTATTCACACACTTACCACTCACAAGTACCAGATATTTCTTAATGGTTATTAGCCATTATTGCTTAATGGTTGCCCGTAACCCTAATGACACATTTACTTTGAAATTTAGAAATGAAATTCTACCTTCCCTTTAATATTTTAATTTTTCATTGGAGACTAACATTGATTAAAATTTTAACTTTTAAATGTATTTTTGGTGAAAAATATTGTTATTAAAATAAATTATGCTTGATTTAGATTTATTTTTTCACAGACCCATTAACACAGTACATGCGTAGAGACACGGAAATTTCGCGAATCGCGATATCGCGAAATAACACCGCAATTTACCTTAATTCGCGACAAAACACCGAAATCGCACAGCATCGAGAAATAAAACTGATAATAATGAATTAGACCACCCATGCAAGACATCGCGAAAAACAAGTAAACACGACGTTGACGGCATATCGCCATTTTTCTAAGTTTCAACATGGCCGCTTTGTAGTAATGAAAGTAAATAATGATTTACAGTATTCCCGTCACGTAATCATTACAATTTGAAACGAAAGCAGTAATTGCAATCATAAACTAATTAAAAAGAGAAAAATGTACCTGAGCATCAACACAAAGTTAATAAAAAATACCGGCGATGTTTTCAACACAATATAGCTGCCATGATTTTCAACCCGCTGTATTTACACATTAATCTTGTAGAGAAATATAAAATTTTAATTCTTCCTTTCATGTTGAACAGTTAACAACCTCATGCTTTCAACTACGTTTGACTGGCTTGGCAACCTACTCGTTAGAGCTGTAGGTGTAGCAAACCGTATGTATTCGGTACTGACTGAGTAACGGGTGCGCCATCTAGTATCGAGTAACGAAACGTTACACACGGCTGGATTTCGTTACTCGCATTTTTCGTATGTTTTACGCATGCGCGCGCATATTCGATGAATTTACGTTACAAAGAACGATGTTTGTTTATTAAGTATAATATGGAAATTTGTCGTCCAAGTTTTTTACTGTTTATAAGAAAGTATTTTTTACAAATTAGAAATATGTATGTTTTTGTTATTTATTATCGCGTATTTTCACGTTTTTTTGTTGTTTTTATCTTAAAAGAGATAATATAATAAAACCGCTCTAATGAGATTTAATTGTTTCTTGGTTAACAAAAACTGTTAATTATCAAATCTTGTTAATTGTTTATATTCTATTTATTATTATTTACGTGACGTCATACTGTACGCGTACGCAATACAACTCGATTCGTTGCTGCAACATAACATTGCATGTTATGCGGTATCAGAAGTAACGAGTAACGTAGCGACACGATAGTAACGAGTACTAATTGTTATAGTAACGAATACATACGGGTACACTTTTTTTCGTTACTTTTACACCTCTACTACTCGTAAACATGAACACATGGCACTACGCCGATTGATAAGCAAAATCAGTGACCTTTAACTGCCGTAACTACACTTCTCAGCAAATGCAATACGACCGCAGAGCAAGTGAATACGGCGTCAACGGGACAAAGAACAGCAGCAAGAAATATTAAAAGAATACTAAGTTGAGACATGCCGTGCCGAGGCAGCGCGCTAGGCGACACCGGGCCGTGCCGAGGCAGCGCGCTAGGCGACACCGGGCCGTGCCGAGGCAGCGCGCTAGGCGGCACCGGGCCGTGCCGAGCTGTTTCAAGCCTACAATTTTTATTTGCCAATAGTGTTGACTTTAGAGTGCAGTATACGAGTATACGCCGTGCCACTATTATTTAGCCAAGCAAAACTTGTAGGTCATAAAACCATTCTCAAAAGTTAAAGTAAACATGAAAAACCAAAACAGCGAAATAAAACCGAAATTTGATTTTTTCAAAACGAAATTTAAGGAAAAATAAAACCATTTTTACGGGACTCTATACATGCGGCTACATCTGTCAAACAATTAAAAAAGCAAAGCCCATACTGAGTATAATAACATATTCCAGTGGTTCATTATGACAACACATACTAACTTTACACCAAACATTATGCCCTAATGTATGACATTTTCTTATATTTCTTGAATTGTGTATTTCCGATTTTATAGATTTTATACATGGTTTTAAAATCTTTTATGGCAATTTAGTAGCCTGGCTGTGGAATGGCAGTACAGGCTTACATAGTTTGTGAATTCTTCATTCTATGATTTATTATAAATTTTTGAAGATTTAATTAATATTTTTTTATAATTCTTTACAAAATGTTTAATTTTTTGTGCTCCAAACTTAAAATATAATGTAATGTAAAAATATATCGAAACAACTTTAAAAATGCCCAGCAGGAGATTTATTACGAAAAAATAGATGCAAATGTATTTACCACTACTTTTCGAAAGTGATTACAATTGGAGTTATGCACCCTTAAAAATAATATTTAAGAAAATTTTATTTTTCTTTATGTGTAAACATTCTCAGTATACTGCATTTAGTAGGAGTGGTTTCATGAAAATGGAACAGAAGTAGAAGAATGGAAATGTGACACAAAGATGGCAGACCCATGTGTAGCAACATATACTTGTAAGTAGTCACTTTTGTAAACATTAGGGTACGTACCAAACATATTGGTGTGCCAAATGAAACTTTATGATAGTGAAATTACCCCAGAATATTTTTGGTAAACTAAAATAGCCATAGTAAAAGTGTAATCTCAAATTTAAAAATACCTAATAAAACTGGCATTTCAATGATTATAATATACAGGCTGTCCACAAAAGACCTTTACAACTTCAAAACTAAATAAAAAAATAACGTGACAAGGTATCTGGATGGGGTTTGTGGCATTGTGATCAGAATCTCTCAAAGTTTTTATGTGAATTTTTTTCTGTTTGTTGCAGTTGTGAATGGTAACTGACATCCATACATCACAAAAGATGGCTACACCCCAAGAGAAAGCGCAATGTGTATCCTGGTTCATCAAAACAAAATCAGATACGCAGGTGCAACGGAACTTTAGGACCAAATATGTGAGAGAACCACCTTCACGACCCACAATTCGTGAGTAGCACAAAAAATTTATGGAGACAGGGAGTGTTCTGCAGCAAAAAGGCAGTGGTCGGCCAAGCACAAGTGCGGGAGACATTGAACGTGTTCGTAAGGCCATTGTCCAGACCTTTGTAAGTCGATTTGGAGTTACCTCGTTCGACTGTTCACAAAGTTCTTCACAAAAACCTGAGACTGTACGCTTACAAAGTGCAGTTGTTACAAGCTCTTCAGCTATCGGATGGACTACGCCGCAAGGCTTTCGCTACAGATATGCTGGCTCGAATGAACGCATTCTGTTCACTGACGAGGCAACAATTCATGTGTCAGGTCTACTAAACATGCACAATGTGAGGATATGTGGATCTGAGAACCCACATGCCTCCAGAGCACTTGTAGGCGATAGCCCAAAAGTTAACGTGTGTTGCGGGCTAATGAGCACCCGAATAATTGGGCCATTCTTCTTTGCCGAAAAAACAATCACAGCCAATGTCTATCTTGATATGCTTACTGAATTTGCTGTCCCACAGTTGGATAGAATTCAACATCATGTCACCCTTCAGCAGGATGGGGCACCACCTCACTGGGGAATGGCAGTTCGTGCCTATCTTAATTAACAATTTCCTGACAGGTGGATCGGAAGAGATGGTCCGATACCGTGGCCACCTCATTCGCCTGACATAACCCCACTTGATTTCTTTCTTTGGGGTTATGTTAAGGATGTTAAGGATCGAGTGTACCATACAAATGTTCCCAACATCGATGAGCTGAAGCGGAGGATCGTGCAAGCTGTAGCCTCCATTGATGCAGGACTTCTTGAGCGAATGTGGAAGGAAATCGAGTATAGGCTTGATGTTCTGCGCGCAACTAATGGTGCACAATGCACATATTGAGATTTATTGACTGAAACACTAGACTAAATTCACATAAAAACTTGGAGATATTTTGATCACAATGCCACAAACCCCATCCAGATACCTTGTCACATAATTTTTTTATTTAGGCTTGAAGTTGTAAAGGTTTTTTTTTAATATTTCACTTTGTTTTGTAAATATACCTGAATTCTCATTTCTAGAAATTGATGAAATTATAACCTTGTATTGCTTATGAATTAATTAACATAATACAAGCAGCTGAGTTCTCATTAGAATTGCATTAAAAACTTTGTCTTGAAATAGAAGTTTGTTTGGAATCATGGTATATTGTATTTTTCCTTTAAGTTCTTTAATGATTAGGTACATGGCAATTTTTTTGGTGGAATCGGAATCGGAACCGAACCTGGAATCGAAGCATTTTTGGAATCGGAATCGGAATCGAGAAAATATGGAATCGACCTATCTCTAGTTTTTTGTGGACATTCTGTATACACACCAAGCAATATGTCAATGGGCTTGGTAGCACAGCAATAGATGGTGTGCATGTTAACTTTAAGAGACATGGTTCAAATCTCATTAGAAGAATTTTTTTTTCTGTTTTAAATAACATAATATAATATAATTATTTAATAATAAAGATGAAACAGCTCATTAAATAAGCTTACAGTTTGTTTGTGGTAATTATTTTCAGGCTGATTTCCATCATTCAAGCCAAAACAAATATAAAAATACATATTGCTACAAGATTTTTTTATGTTTCAGGTTAATATTTTAGCAATTCCATAGAAGTATAACTTTTAATGTGTGAGGTAACTTTATAATATTAACTGTTTAGTGAATTTAAAAAGATGGGCAGTATTTTAATAAAACTCCATGTAAAAAATCAGGTCCAAAGCCGGGGTTCCGTATTTTTTCAAATATTTCTTGCTTTATCGGAGCCGTTACTAATAGTTGTAATTTTTGTTTATTTTGTGCTGCCATCTGCAGGTGATGGTGACAAGAAATGTTTACCATTCAAGAAAGAAAATTCTAGTGGAAGGTGCAGAAAGTAAATGTGTGATTTGCACCTATAAATATTGGTATGTACTTATAAAGCAAATATTTTATTGATTAGCATATTTATCATACTTAGTATTATTTTTAAGAATTTTACTTTAATTTAGTGTCCCAGTTTTGTATAATAAGTTTATTTGGTATATTTGCGATATAAACATGAGAAAACATGAATTTGCTCGTTACACATCACTGGCGAGTACACATTTTTTTTAAAGAAATATCAGAAACTAGCTGCAATCAAGCGACAAACTGGTAAATACATTTCTAATGATGGAGATAGTACACTTGTATAAGCATGGTTGGCAATATAATTTATTTTAATTAATTAAATTGTGGTTGCCAACCATTTTTACATGTAATATTTTAGAACTTATTGTAATTAATTTTTCATATACTTTTAATGGGGACATCAAAAATTAAAATAAAAATTATCTTATTGGGGTACTCCCAATGACCCAGAAGTCAATAAGACATTAAAATCAAAACAAACAAAATTTGTGCTCTCAGGTAAGCCATTTTTGTGAAATACATATGGGTAAATGATAAATTTGAGTTGCCTGAAAACCAAGCCACCTAAACAAAACACTACATGTTAGGATTTTGATGCACCAAGAAGGTATCATAATAAATATAATGCTATGAGGCTGCCCAAGGCAAGGTTCGGCCAACCAGCCCGGCGTCCTTGCCTGTGGGACTTATAGGAAGCGGGCGCGACACAAGTACCATCTGCCCCTTTCCTACTTCTACATGGAACTCCAAATAGCAGAATACCCTTCTACCAAGTCAAGGATGCCTCTTTGTCTCTGGAGGATTCAGCATGTTCCCAGAGCCCTGTAGCACGAAGTGGCGTAACTCGCATGCCATTGCTCTTGCAGCGTTGAGTGTTACATCAGGGGACTGATGATGCAATACTACAAAGGGCTACTAGACCTTTCCAGGGCGGGACTTGAGTGGTACATAAGGCGGGGCCAACCTGCAGCATGAGAGGGACTGGTGACAGTGCCGGCCGAACCTCGTAGCAATACAAGATTGAACTGAAGAGCGAGCGACGAGCGGCGCGCCTTGTGTGAAAAGATCGGAGCATCAGGGACAATCTAAGTAGTGCAAAGCAGTGTGCTTGGACCAAGGTGTGTGGTAAGAGATGAACAGTAGAGAGAGCCTCTACGAAGCCAAACTCTAGTGGGGAGAGTAAATAGTGAACTAATGGGCAGTCATTTAGATTGTTTTAATTTAAAAATAAGTGTACATAGTAGTTAGTAAATAAAATTGTTGTTAATTAATTGGGAAATCCTTTCAGACATTTTCCCAGTCACATTTTGCCAGAAACTTGACTTAAATATAGTTTTTTCCTTGATATAATTATTGATTATGTGTGTAGCGGTATGAGTGTAGGCTCATGTGCACAGCTATGAGATTATAATTAATGTTGTTTTATCTATATAGCAAAACAATATGTTTAGTGAATGTGTGCAGTTGAAACCAATTATGGGAAAATATGTTTTACCCAGTTATGCATCTGTATTCTCTGAAGCTTGCATATGCTTGTAGAATACACCTATAAGTGGCCTATAGCTAGAATGACATATAAGGTATAGTTACCGTATTTACTCGCACATAGGTCGCGGCAATTTTACCAGATTTGATGGGAAAAAAATGAAGTGCGACCTTTATGCGAAGCAATTTTTTTTTTTAATTTTTGAGGAATTTTTTTTGTAATACAGTAGAATCCCGCCGATACGACCCCCCTCTGATGCGTCCATTCCGTTTATACGACCATTTTTTGAGAAACCGTGAAAAATTTGAGCAGAGAAAGTAGAAAATTTGAGTAAAATCGGCAGAAAAACATGTCTGTTACACTTTGTTGGGCGCTATGTGTTCACGTTTATCTTGGCGAGAGCTGGGGGCAGTGTCTAGCCGAGCTCGGCGCGTCCACTATCGCACGAAAAGCCATCTCAGCTGTCATGTTATCTTACCCGCCCGCAAGAAAAGCCACTGTGGTAGCTTCTGCGAGAGCATAAGAAACTCGTCCGGCCAGGCTGGCGGTAGCAGCGGCTTGACGTCATACGTGACGTGACGCTTACCTCTCCCATCCCATGCTAATTCTTCAAGGCTTATCCCTCCCAGAGCTACAAACCATGTAAAAACACCCTCCCCCCCTTTTCCAACTAACATTTCAACACATTCCCTCCCTTATTTCTACCTTCTGCGTGAGAAACTGTCAGCATCCTCCTCCCCTCCCACACCGCGTGCGGAAAAAGCCAGGTTGTATAGTCCATTCTCGGTCAAATAAATATTTTTATCGGCTTATACGACTGTCCTTTGCCGTTAGTAAATACTTTATAAGTTTAAGTTATCATGATAAAATTTGTTTATTAGTCACACAGCAGTTTCTGCTGAAAAATCACTAATACCTCGAATTTTATTGAATAGAAAAATTTAGCAGGACCGTAAATATATTTATTTTACTGCATAGTTACTTTTCCATCTGCATTTGAACGTGTTTTTTTCTTTTTTTTTTACGCTGTGAAGGGTCATGGAAAAGATAATTGCTTGAGCTGTCAAAATAAACATCGCTGACGGCAAGGGCGGGAGCGCATCCTGTCGGTCTGTCGCTGTGATTATATACTCCAAAAACATGTCACAGCATTTCAGGATAGCATTGTTCTTATATCTTTCGTTTAGAGCCGAATTTTTTCTACCTGATCCACACAAGTTCCTTCGCCACGTTTTGAACGAAAATAACAACCAGCCGGCTAGCATAGCCGAACTCGCATGACGCGAATTCACTTAGCGCAAAAAAAAAATGGTAAACGAAGGGCAATGTTGCACCTGGATGGCAAACAAGTAGAAAAATGGAAGGGGAGAAGCAATGATTTCCCCAGCCACTATCTTATCTGTGTCGGGAACTTCCTCACGCGTCAGACCAATAGCACGTTTAAAACGAAAACCGCTGTAGATATAAAAAATCATAACAGGCCTTTTTTATTCGAAATTAAATTTACTACAACTTTTATTCTGTGCATTTTTTCAATAAAAAGCACCGTTTTCGAGTTATAGTCTACAATTAAGACATTTTAAGAAGACAGGAATCTAACTTGACTTCAATTTTCTATATTCGGTTATTACAAGTACTTGTTGTTACAACAATTTATCACGCCATTATCAGCTCTCGTAGTAGCGGAGTTTTACAGTACCCGTTAACTCTTTCGTGCACGGCGCGCCGGCCGTTCGCGTCATTAAATTACCGGTGCGACCTATATGGGGGGAATCTTAAATACCAAATTCAAGACCTCAAATTATGGCTGCGACCTATATGCGATGGCGACCTATATGCGAGTAAATACAGTAGTCATAAAGCATGCCGTTTATGGTCACAGTAGGCCAAATAATGTGAGAATATTAGCAGACTATGCTGGAAGGCATACAAAAATTGTGATCATACTTTACATAACATACATAAAGTACTCCAAATATTTTTAACCACTGGAAAATAACATCCCTACTATATTACAAATGTGAAAGTGTGTTTGTCTGTTTTTTCCTTCTTTCACACAGCAATAAAGCAACAGATTGACATGATATTTTGCATATGGATAGTTTATGGGCCAAGGTCTCACATAGACTACAAACAATTATGAAAAAGGGGTAAATTCAGTTTTATAATACAAAATCATAGTAGGTGGGTCATAGACCCATAGTGAGTTTATGTCATTTCTCTATGTCCAAAACATGGTGATATAGTAAGATCTGGCAACTTCCCATCCTTCTCCTTGGCGAAACCCATCCGCTAAGTGAAGCTCGAGGCTGCTAGCGCTAGCACTAATAACAGTTAAGTTCATAACTTTGTCAAAAGAGGGTGTTGCCTTGAATTTGTAATGTGCTATTGTTTGATTAGTCATGTCTTGCTTAGGGGATAGCCGCCTAACCACAAACTGAAGCTGAAGATTGGTGTCCCGGTTTTGCTGAAGCGTGGCCTTGTGCAATCAATGGGACTTTAAAATAAAAATTTCTATGATGTGTTTAGCACTGGCAACGCCGGGTGCTTCAGCTAGTAAATTATAAATTAGCATTTATGTGTGCTTTAATATGGCTCTCAGTCCATAAGGTACAGATGTGTAACATGTATTCTGCACCTCGTGTGACCAACTCTTTGGGAGAGTGAGGTTACACATAATTAAGGGCCTTGAATTTCATTACAATATTCATAACGTAGTGTTGCAGAGTTCCCTTCCTTTATTTAAGTGGTCACAACAAACAACACTACACCAAATTTATTGAAGAATGTTCATGAACAAAGAAGTAAAAAATTCAAAATTTGAACGACATGAAAATGGGAAACAATGAGCAAGAACATTAAAGAAGTGATGGAAAATCCACTATGTACATTGTTACTTCATCCTCCTGTTGGCTACACTTCCATATACAGAGTTGGTCAGGTTTGTGGAGCGAAGGTGAAACTCGGGTGGTACTAGCAGCAGGTGGTAAGGAGTAGGCATCTACAAATCTGGTATTTTTAATTTAAAACAGTTGTAGAGTGAATTAAAAATCATTCACCAAATTCCTGAAAAAATTCTATAAAATTTATATATATATTCACTTACAAACTTATCAATGATAACAGATATGTCTTGTCATGTTGTTGGCATGCATGGCTTGTATTTGGTAAGTTTCAGTATTCAGTAAATCAATTAACTGAAATGTTTAGTATTTGAATAAAAATATATACACTTATACAGTATAAACTCTTTATAACGTCACTCGATTTAACGACAAACTCCTTAAAATGATTAAATTGCTTGACTTTGGTTGGTTTACCTTGTTGTCTATACAATAATACACTCTATACAGCGTCACGCTCACGCTATTTAATGACAAAAATACGGCATTATAAATCATTAAGCAGTACTTTATAAGTTGCCGAAGTTGATAAGAACTGCATCTGTGTACGTTCTGTTGTTCGCTGTTTTGTTGTATTATCTAGCACGAATTTACTTCGACTGACGTACCGGAGATTCTAAGAAATTTTGTCTTTTGTTTTTGTATGATGAACTTGCACATGTTTACCTAGGTCACTCGATTTTTTTTCAAGTTGTCACACGTTATCATTATCGCAGTTTCTTACAGACTTTCGAACTGTAAACATGGCGAGTAAAGGAAAATCTTTGTGTATTGAAAATGGTTTATTAATACGCTCAATCGAGGAGGGAGAAAAGATCAGTGATGTTAGAAGACGCTTTGGATTTAGCCGCTCTACCGTGTCTACAATATGGAAAAACAAAGAAAATATAACAGACTATATGCAATAAGTTTTGTTATTTGTATGAATATTAATGTTTGCGTGTAAAATGTGTACTATATTAGTAAAGACATATTATTATAGGATAGTAAAGTGATATCTTTTATTTCTCTCCATTTAACGACCACACTCTATAACGCCGACAAATGCTCAGTCCGTTAAGTGTCGTTATATAGAGTTTACACTGTAGTTGAAAATAAAGATTATACATAATAATTTCACAGTAAATAATACTGAAAAATCCAGGCATCTCATTCATTGTGGTAGGTATTAAGTATACTTAACATTTTTTAAATAATTCTTTCTAGAAACTACAGTGACTGGAAAATGAAACTATTTATTGAATCTGAAAGTAAAAATCAGGCTTTTGTGCTGAACTGTATTTTTTATCTCCTAGTTCACTAATCACCAATCAAATTCCATATTTACTCACATAAGCTTCCCAAAAATCAAACAATGAGTTGGGAAATTAAGCGCTAAAATCTATGTAAATAAAATAAATATGGCACAAATATAATGAAGGGCTGGCCCAGGCCCTGGGCCACATATTCCAAGATGCCACATGTTCCAGTAAATTATTTGAAATTTTATAACTATGATTTTACATTTCAAAATTTTATTGCTGTGTAAACATGTTAGCTTTGATATACAGCATTTGGTAGAAGTAATTTCGTGAAAATGGAACGTAAATGCGAGACAACAGTGCTGCATCTTTGCAGAAGTATCTGAAACCTATAAAAGATGGTGGACACACGTTTAGCAACATAAACCCATATATAGTAGGGTGACCAAACGTCCCGTAAAAACGGGATTGTCCCGTTTTTTAACGATCGTACACGGGGTCCCGAAAAAGTCTCCCGGGACGCCTAAATGTCCCGTATTTACGTTGGGTTGATGATACACTTTTGTCGCGCCTCTCCTCGGGCCGTCTTCCCCTCTCCTCGACAGTTGAACTCGCCAATTTTAGTGAATCGCCTTTGACAAAGGCAAGAACAGGATCACTGCAACCCCGTTTCGGAATTATTTAGATAATGGTAAATTCGCCATAAAACGTATGAGGTTCAAGTGGCTTTTAGGGTTAATATGTTTGAGCCTTGTCAGCAAGAACTGGGTTAAGTGGCAGGCACACCACGTATGCATATTCTTATTGCATCTCGTGTATTAAGTCTTCGCGATGACGGAGCAGGAGTGGGCTACACGTTCTTGTCTTATCTCTGTAATAGCGTGAAGAGTGGTTTAGTGGTTAGGGTCGAGGCGGGCGGGCTGCAGGGCAGCTATGAAAAAAATGAAGGGACAGTCTTTCGGAGAACTGAAATTACAAAGGAAGGATATGGTACTGACTCAATCTAGTCACAAATCTGTGGCTGTTCGATCAAAGCGAGTGACTGTGAATCCTCAACAGTTATTTAATCGAATACTCTGTTTGTGTGATGATCCGACTAGATTAAAAGTTTACCTTTCGTACGAACTGGCTTCTCGACCAACATCCTTATTCGATGATGTTTCTTTAGGTAAAGGAGCGAAGTCATCATTCCTGAAGGTATTTTCTGAGGGCATTACTGATGAAATTAAACCCCAACAAGATACAGGTACTGGTATAGTTATTGATGGAGGCTTTTTCCTCCATAGTGTAACATGGCCAATTGAAGAGACTTTTGGAGAAATCATTGAAAATTACTGCACATATATCGTCACAAAATATGGAATGAACTCAACTGTTGTTTTTGATGGGTACCCTTCAGAGCCAACAACTAAGGGAGAAGAACAGTCAAGAAGATCTGCTAAAAACTCATCATGTAACATAGAATTTGAGACAAATACAAATTGTATTACGAAAAAGGAAGCTTTTCTATCTAATATGAATAACAAAAAAAAAATAATTATGAAACTGTCTGAAGCATTAAATAGAAGGGGAATAAGTTCATTCATAGCCGAGGGAGATGCTGACTTAGACATCGTAAAAACATGAATTGAACAACTCAATAAATGCAATGTAGTCATAGTTATGGGATCAACACAGATCTTCTGGTACTACTTGTAGCACTTGCGCCTGAAAATAACTCTGTATTCTTTCGAAAAGAAATCTGTGGCAAAAATCCTTCCGTTGTTTATTATGACATACAAACACTAGTAAATGTGCACAAGAGCATCAGAAAACTTCTTTTATTTGCATATGCAATTACAGGCTGTGACACCACCTCATCATTTTTTGGTTTGGGAAAGACAAAATCGGTTGATGTGATCAAAGTTGTACCACAAGCCAAACTTCAAGCAGAGTTATTTTTGGAAAAAGATGTCCCTCGCGATGAATTACTCGAAAAGGGAGAGACATTCATACTTGAAATGTACAGGCTTAGGAGATATTCTAATCTGAATGAAGCTCGCTACTGCAAATTTACATCCATGACAAGTAAATCTGCTTTAAAATCTAACTTTGGTTTATCAAAATTTCCCCCCACATCAGAAGCAGCTCACCAACATCTATTACGAGTTTACCTCCAGGTGCAATATTGGATGGGCAATAAACTTCCACCTACAGATTGGGGTTGGAGGCATGAATATGTAAAGGAAAATTGCAGGAAAAATAAAGTTTTAAAACCTGTTCCCAGTACCAAAACCTTTGCCCCTGATGACATTCTTTGTCTTGTTTCCTGCAGCTGTAATACTTCATGCGGTAACAATTGCAAATGCAGAAAATCCGGTCTAAGCCGTTCTGCTATGTGTGGAAACTAATGGATTATCATGCCTTAAATCTCCAAATTTCGACGAAGAAATTGAGCTTCCTTCAGACGACTAGTGTCATAGTAAAGTTTATAAATGCTAATGACTGATGCAGATGAAGGTCGACATGTATTGATTATGGACAATTTGTTAAAAATTAAGGATACATTATTTTTATATTAGAGGCGGGTGGGCGGTCCGTGATGCTGTCATCTAAACTACAATTTAATATTTAAAACATTTTTAACTTGTTTAAAGTTATTCATTATCATGACAGCTACCGGTTTTAGCCAGTCCGGGACACGGCGGGTCCATAGGTGGTGGATAATGGAAGGCCCTTAATTGGGTAGGGGTATCTTTCCCGCCGAACCAAAACGGGCTATGCGTATTTAAGTAAAGAATTTCTGTACACAGAATTGCTTTAAGTATTTGCTATTAAATATTATATAAATATTATTGTTAACATAAAGTGCAAAAAATAAAAATATATGTTAGTTGTTTTATGAATTATTTTATATAAAAATGAATACTGTTTAAAACCATATATATTATTCTACAAATAATTATGAAGGCTAGGTGAACGGACTGCGAATACAAAAGGATACACATAGTAGGTCGGTGCACGCTAGCCATACGCATGCGCTCACTTCCCCCCCCTCCCCAGCAGTAACCAATGAATTCCTCGATATAAACTATACATCATTTTAAAACTGGAAGTGTGTGCTACAAAATTTACTTGAAGATTTTTTGTGTATTTCCAATATTTAAAAACATCCAGAACGAGAACTGCGCATTTTGACATTAAAAACCCGTTTTTTTATGTTTGTGATTTTATAACGCCTTAACTATCAGCATTAAAGACAATATTGTCAGAAACAAAATTAAAAACCAGATTTTTGAGAACAAAATACGCTATATATTTACTACTTCACACAATTATTTACGTATTCACAAGGGATTCTGTAAAGGTCAACATTTTAGAACTTCCAAAAAGGGTAGGGGGGAAAGCACAAGGGGGAGAGGCGGGGACTTTTGAGGAAATACGGGTCTTATAAGGGTCTAACATCTGACAAATATTCAGCTTTCCCGGAATTAGTTGCGACAAAAAACCTTTATTTAGTGGGCTATGTACCTGACAAAAAAATTGTTTTCCGCATAAACGTTGCACCCCTACTTTTCAAACTTCATTTTGATATAAAATGTGCGACAATTATGCGAGAAAACACGGTATATGGGTGCAAGGTTATAGTGAACTAGTTTTTATACTAGTATTTTATTATTATTGATATTCTTATAAATAATTTTTGTGTTAAGATGTTTTATTTAGAAAAGCCGTTTAACTATATTTTTACTGATTCTCATTTTTCTTACTAAGTTATTATGTGTGTAAATGTATTTTTTCATTATGTTATTTACTTTAAATAGTGTTTTAACGCTTATATTTTATGTTTAAAGCTATTCAGAATCTTTAATAATCTTCTAGAATATTTGCTATTGTTTGAGTAAAAGAAAGGATGAGAGAGAGGTGTGCAACTCGGCGGCACCATAGTTTTTTCAGACTTTTTTCAGGACTGAGACTTTTTATATGTAGTCTTATGATGGTAAAGTGGAACTTGAGCATTTCCCACAGTTTTTATCACTTGGCTAAAGAAAGAGAGAGACAGTAAAAAAAGCTAGTATTTCTGGAAGTTTTCTGTAGTAAAATGACTTATGATTGGTTGTTGTACGAGAGATGTGTTGTGATTGGGCAATGGTCATGTGACTCCCTCCTCTTGGTGTGGCGAAAGGCAGTGGCGTGATCTTGTCAGTTTGCTGCTTGATGTCTTCTATATACGCACATTTGGGCAGGAGCTCAAGAAAAAAAATAAATAATGTATTAAGTGATAAATTTCACGCCAGTAACTAACCTATGTCAGACATTTAATTAGAATTTTCATTGACCACACTTGTCGGCACTCAGCCCACGATGGAGCTTAAATAATATTTTTGCCGCCATCTCAAGAACACTTTTGTTCTTGGTTTGTCATGGGACTTATTTAAATTGTGAAATGGGGAAGTGAGTAATAAGAATGTTTTGGACAAACTCATAATTAATAAACATTCACTTCTTTTTATCATGCAGGGAATTTTTGTTTGTGTAATGAGAACTGTGTGGACTTGTAATGTTGTAATGTTGTTGTAATCATGTAATGGTGCACTGTTTTGTTTTAATGCAAAATCTGCCAAATAAATCTATGTAAAAGTTCTACTAAATCATTTTTCTTCCCTAAAGATTGCCCAACTTAATTTTGTATTTAACTCCGAAAGTTAAAACATCAACAAACATTTTCGATAAACATTCTCATTCATTATTTTGAAGTTTTTCTGAATGTTGCAAGTCAGGTCGTCTTTTAGCCGGGCTGATCTGAGTTGTAATAATGTGTGCACCTTTGTAAGCATATCTGCGGTTAAAAATTCATTGAAAGAATAATTTTTTAAAACTTTTTAATAACATTATAATTAAATAATATTATAGAATAATAATTTTCAATCTGCTCAATAATGTTAAGGTTTGTTTGTAGGGAGTATTTACAGTCTGATTTTATTTGTTTAAGCAAAAACAAATACACAAACATATACTTAGTGTTACGTGTTTTCAAATGTTTCAGGTTAATATTTTAGTGTGGAAATTTGAACAAGATGATAAGTATTTTAATATAATTCCTTGTCGATAATCAAGTCCAAATCCAGAATCTATTGGACTGCAACTATTAGTTTGAAAAATACTTAAAAGATAGCACAATGTTCGTAATGCTTTAGAGAACCAAAAAAATATTATACATATATATTTGATGTCATGTTTGTCGCAACATAATTTTCCTAGCTAATAAATTATAGGTAATTTTAAAGTTGCTATTATATTATGTTATGCCTATTGAAGATTACAAAATGAATTCCAGGATAGTTTCACTACCATTTAGTTTACTTTGGCACACCAATACACTTAGTACATCCCCCGTGGATCCACCATCTTAATGACTTTGGCTCGTGGCTATAGCAGTTTCTGCATGCATGTGCAGTAGAGTTTCAACCTGTCAGATTTCCATTTCTTATTTCATTGTATTTCTGGTGCAAACAAAAATTTCACCCTTAAAATGTCTTAATAATTATAACCTCAAAAATGACAGTACCATATTGCTAAACAGTATAGTAGTTAAGTATTAAAAAGGGTAAAAATAATTTAAAATTTTCCCTAAAATTAATACTTTTCATATATTTATCACACACTGCACTGTTTTAAAGCATTCTATATTAAATTTGGTGTCCAAGATTCATATTATAAGTTTATTTGCAACATGAGAACACATGAATCTGCTCGTTACCGAAAGACTCACTCACATTATTATTTAAAACATTTGAGTGTTCTTTTAAATATAAATAACATGAGCACTTAGTCTAAGCTTTGCGATAGTATTCCACATTTTTAAACAGCATGTATTTATGTAATTAATTATATCAAGTACTGTGTTTTATCACATAATTGTCGCACCGTTATTTTTGGACATCAAAATTTGGAGAAAAAAAATTTCTTCCATAAACGTCGCATGTTTTTAGATTACGAGTGCTTTGTGTAGGTAGTTTTCCTGTATAAAATAATGTATTTTAAAGTTGAAATCTAATATTCATTTGGATGTTACCGCTTACTTATTTAATTAACAGAAATACAAAGTTGTCTGATGTGTAAATTTTCTTTTAAAGACGTTTTCAAACGTTATAACTTTTATTCTTTCGTCTTTGTCGCCGCTGTGTACCGCTTATAAAAATGTAGCCAGCGCTAGTTAGCATCATTCATGTTTGGTTATGTTGATTCCCGCAAAGTGTAGTCGAATATCGATACACATAGCTCATTGATTGCATGCAACACACGCGCTCTGTCTGGTGCCGAGTTAACTACATTTGATAGCCCACGATTTCTCGTGGTGTGTACTATGATAGTTATGCGTTCCCGACTCATGTTCGCGTCACAGTTAAAAAAACAAAGAAAGAAAGAAAGGCATATGCACGACGTCATGGCACCTAAGTAAAAGACTATATTTATTACATTCTGTGTTAAAGAGATACCGAGACATTCGCCAGAACCGTGAGAAAGCTCTCAGACCAAGGACTCACATAATAGTAATCGTAAGAAACATCTTTGTAGCCAATAGGAAATTAGCATTTTTGGAGAAGTCCCCATTATATAATCTTTTATATGTTTTTTGTACTAAGCTTTGTATGGCTAGTTATCTCTCACATGTCACCATGTGAGATAGCGCTGGTCAGTGGCTCATGATTCCAATATTTTGATGTGAGACACATTTAATGGGTGTGGTTGGGCTACACCGATAATAACTCATTTGGATATTTATTCAGAATTTTCTTTGACCACAGTTGTTGGCAGGTGCACATGACGAGGAATTACTGAACTTTTACATCGTCTCAAGGACATCAATGTTTCCTTGGTCATACAGAGTGTTCAGAAGCAACTGCCAAGACATTGTCATCAACAAATAATCTGTCATTTGAATAATTTCACCATTTTCTTGATCTCAAATGGATTTTCTTGTGCCAAGTGATGAGTTGCCATGAACAATGTTAATTTTGTGTAATTGTGGACAATGTAGCAAATTTTCAGTTATTTGAAATAAATATAAAATATTTGGCTATAAACTCTTTTATTCGAACGTCACCCTATATTCATAAATAACAACTTCTACTTTAATATTCATGAAATTTATTAACCTACCTACCACTTACAGTGTTTCATCATTTTGTAAGTGCTTTATGTATGTGCAATTCAGACCACAGCTAGTCAGAGAGGTATGGAGCTAAGCTAAAACTAATTGACAACATTTTTGACAAAGCTCCAAAATATTTATCTTTTCCCAAGGTCTTAAGATTTCCAAAAGAGGTCCTGAGCAGGTAGATGGGTGTGCTAGTATACAGGTTGTATCTAAAATACATGGAAGAAACACAAGGAAGAAATAAAATACATAGCCATGCTCAAAATTACTTGGATTTTGAAGGAATCTATATACTTAAGTGTACAAAAATAGTCAGATCATTAGTGCTATGTAAGTTGTTTGCTGTTGTATTGTAAAACTATTTAATTAGCTAATTATGGTCAATATTTTCCTCCAGATAGTTCATGCAGTAAATTTAAAAACAATGATGTGAAAAATCTTCACATTTTGTAAATTCTATTAGCTAAACATGTGCTAGTAGAATTTAAATTCTCTATGTCAAATCCCAATGCAATATGTAATATAAAGAGCTTTACATGGGTTTGGAAGCTTCTGCTTGATCCGTCTGCAGTTTCTCTCCTCCTTCAACTTCCATTGTGCAATACACAATTCGGTTAGGTGCTAATGATTTCAGACCTTTCACCTCCATGACCACCACCTAGAACAAGGAACTGTATTACTGTAACTCACTGTTTAAAGCAGCAACATAGCATGTTTATAAAACAGCTTTGTTAGTAAATTACATTAGTAGTTTTTAATATATATTGATTTTAGTAATGATTTTAATTTTTTTATTTTTAAGGTCATAGATGAGACCTGATTAATGGTTTTATATATCAATGGAAAATAATGATAATTGTCATTTATGGTAGTGCATCTTACAAGTAAATGGGATGATCTCCCCAAGAACTCAGTTTATAATTATTTAAGAATTGTTGAATAGGGATTCTGACTACAGCACAAAGATCAGTGAAGCAAATTCTGCTCTGTCATTCCCTTACAGTTGCCAAATCTTTTAAACCAATGAACGTAACATCAATAGGTTAAGCAAATATTAATTAGGACTACATATATGATAACTTTTAAATAAAATATATAATACAAATAAAATTGGCCTCATAATTATAATATTTTAATAATTACAGTTCAAATTAATAATAAAATGTTACCAAATATTACTTAGAAATAAAAAAATACATTTTTCCAAAATTTTCCTGGTTTTTTTCTTTTTTCATTTGCATCCTCATCATGGAAACAAAATAGTGAGAAAAACATGAGGTGAACTCTACATCATCAAGCCCCACATACTGCACAAGATATAACCAAACGCTGAAAATTTAGACATACCTAGGACAGTTAACAGCAATTTTTATGGTTTCCAAGTTTCAAAATGATTAATTTCCATAATACTAGGGCTTGACAATTATAATGCAATTGTTTATACAGCCCTTTGTTAGGTTATTTTATTTCCAGTCTAATATTATAAATTAATATTTGGACTGGCTTTAGAAACTACGAGCCTTCAAACATATTATAAATTCAAATAGAAGATAAAATGCATTGTACCATATTTATGTTTTAGGTATGGCAAAAATTGTATTTCTTATGGACAGTATTCCAAAAGCATCAAGAGAGAGAGCTTGAGACAACTAAAAGTACTCTGAGAAATATATTTTTGGTTCTAATGGCTTGAAAATTTCAGAGAAGTTTATCTGCCTTCCTACATAGTTCAAACATCTTGGGGTATGAAAAAGATTACCTTCAACTTTCCCAGAATTTTTTTAATCCAGTAAAACAGCTAAATATAAATTGTTACGTATAGTTAACATGGCACTGCTGCACAAGTGATGGCAGGTTCACAGAAGAAGCCCAGGAACAGTACGAGTGCGAGAATAGACATGAAAAATAAAACTTCTTTCTGTCCGACTCCCGTCTTTTTCCTGCTCAGCTAATCAGATGGCCACATGTGGTTCGCAATATGCTACATTACAATACAAAATTGTCTCACAAATTGAGCAAGCAAATTTATTTTAAGTAAACTGAAAAATATTTAACTTTATTGCTGCTGCATTTGTTAATTGTTTCTTGTGAATTCAGTTACCTTGGATTTCACCGCATCCACAAAAAATTCATTATTATTAGATTAGGCACTTCCCACTGTTAATGTACTTTTTAGTCTGCAATGCTTGCATATTATTCTGCCAAGCGTGAGCTACTGAAAAATCACGGCACATTGCACAAAATGCATAGCTTTCGCTTTTGTCTGTAGCAATTACATGGGGAAATTTGTCTGTAAAGGACTTGCTGAATATTTACTGCCACATTGTTTACATTCCAAACTTGAGAAACATATAAAATTAACTCTAAATTTCAAACCACTTCACCACAACTTAACTTCCTCTAGTCTCACTACAAAATATAAAACACTATTATAATTTAAATATTTTAGAAACCAAACTAATTTTTAGTAATTTGTTTTAATTTCAATAGTATTTTATTCCATAGATGGCATTGTGACCATTCAATAAACATTAACGTAATTATATTTAGAATCCATAAATTAAAAATAATGTCAAAACCTTTAAACTTTTTCTACGAAACATGTTTTGGAGTTAAATATAACTAGTTGGGTGACTTAAAAAGTCAAGGTTAAAGTCATAAAGTTATAAGATAGTGGCCGTGAAATGAAAATGAATAAGTTTGAGATGCTTTACTATCTTACATCCTGCATTCTGTACACTAGAAAACATTTTTATTTTATTAATTAGTATGGTAAATGATAATTAGAGTTTGACTCAGGCATTTAAAAAAATGAGCTGAAAACATGAGGAAACATTGACACTCCCCAGGGCAGTCCCTCGAAGTATGGTTTCCGACATTGAAAAAATGTTTACAATTTTGAATTTTTTTTTCATTTATTCAGTAAAACATTTGCAACACCCAAACTATAGGACCAAAAATGCTAATTTTTTATACATGTTTGTCGAAAAAATTTTAAAATACTATACATCAAATACTGCATGTTTATCAGTTTATACAGTATTCAGATGTAATTGAAGAATGACCTAATATTTAATTTTTTGTTTACTTGTACACCATACTTTTTATCAAAAATATTTTCAAACAAACATTGTTGAATGTTAAAAAAATTTACTAATATATTGTAGATAACAGATGCACAAAATAAAAAACCAAATGACAGCATGTTAACATGAGTGGGGGATTATTTGTTAAATGAGGAGCTAGTACAATGTACTTCTGATAATTTATTTATTACCTAGATATGTAAAATAACTAACAGCTTTTGGTAGCAGGTTTATAATCAATTTCTTATCAACTTAAAAATATCACATATTGGTTTTTTTTTCATTTGATTATTACTGAAATTCACAGCACTCAAGCTAGTAAAAAATCTTATAAACCTCTAATAATATGTTGATATTATGTATCATGGCTTGCATGTGATAGCAGTACAGCAAAGGTAGAAGTTATCAAAAAACTTCAGCCCAATACATTTGGATCTGCAGCTATAATTCTTTATATCTCCAGATATTTATTTATGATGGCGGTGGCAGTGGCAATAAATCTGCTTCCTTGATGTAGCAATAAGAGTGCAATGTAATTTATTATAATTGAATGTTTTTTTAACAATGATATACAAATATTTATAATATTTTAGGAGCAAAAACATATTTAATTTCCTTATAAGATACACACATGTGAAAATTGTTTAAACTGAAAACCATTATCACTGTTTTAAAAGGCAGTATAAATTTGGGAGGAACATTTTGGTTTGTTTACATGAGCCAAAATAAGCAATTAGCAGCAATTTTTTTCCATTTATAACTTTTATCAAGTGGCATTAACATAAAATGTATTCTGTAGGTGATAAAATGCAAAAAAAAAAAAAAAAAAAACTGAGAGGCTAAAGCAAATTTCATCAGACAACTGAAGTATCCCTTAAAACTTGACGGTGGGTTAAGAAAGAATGTACACTGAACAGTTTTTTTTTGTTTTTCTGTGGTGTAGATTTTCTTGTTTCTTAATTTCTGTAAATATAAATTGTAAAATTAAATTATTATTTATTCTATGTTGAAATAGAAAAGTCAAGTGTTTTGGTTTTGATTTGTTTTAACTAAACTATAGAAGCTGGGCATGTTCCTTTCTTCTTATGACCAGGGCTTTACCATGCATGCTAAGGTAAAAATGATTGAATGCTTTGGGCTGCATTATTTTGCTAAGCTGTCAAGATAAACATAATAAAATGCAGTTCCTGCACTAGGAAGAAGAGGGAAAAGGTTAAGCATGCAGCCAGTTTGTCTACCAGAAAAAAAAAATGTCAATGCATATCAGGGTTGTTGAGTCCTAATGCTATACATTTGTGGTGAAATGTTTTTCACCATAACTACAAATACAAGTTATTTTTCTCTTTGCCCAGTTTTGATAAAACTAATCACCAGGGAGGCACTACTTACATATGTGTTTGCATGTGATTACGATACTTCCTCAAATGTTGAATAAACAAAACAAGAGAACCTGAAATATGTTAGCTCAAGATGAATAAATCTTATAAAACCTTTTATCTTGCCATCAATCTGGATTGAGGAAGCCTAAAAATAGTTAACTTTTACGCATGCTTGGTTTGCTGTTTTAATTATGTATTTAGTATTAGTGTGCTTAAAAATTTGAATATATTTTTAATTATTTGGTTGGTTTTGTTCCTGATAGAACACCATTAGCCAGTAATGGGGTTGTAAGCTATATCTCTAAACATTCATATAAAAATCATGCATTTACTGTATTTTTTATTAGTTTATTACTGTACAGTATTAAGCAAATAGATTTAATTTATCTGCTGATTTAATAAATAAATTCAATGAATACAAAATAACTGCTGTACAGCCAGAATGGAAATGCACAAGATGTTACTTGTTAAAGAAATTTTTGAATTTTTAAAATTTATTTAGAATTCTGTGGGAATTTCATATGAAACTGAGATTTTCAATATGGCTTCTGTTGGAAAACAAAAGTAATGAAAAATAATTCTCAATAATGAAACTTGTGTTAGGTTATGTTTTTTGTGTTGTTTACGTTGCACTTCTGAAAGACAAAACAAAAGTAGATAGAAAAAGTATGGCGTCGGTGTTTAGTTAGTATGTTCAAGTAAAGATGCTGGAGTGTTTGTATAAATAACTAATGCCTGTTTATTCTGTGGAAAATAAATATTAAGTAGTGAAACTAAAGCGGGTTTTGAATTCTAACAGCTGCTCTTAATCTGTATAATGAAGCCAATGAAATATGTAGTTTAAATTTTTTGGAGATTTGAGATAGGTTCATGCAATTTTCGAACATTGATAAATTGATAATGAATTTCCAGATGACAGCCACTAAATTCTGCCACATATGTTGGCCAAACCCTTCATTTTTTTATATCAATAGCAGCTCGCCCAAAGCTTTGTTTGCATTAGTACTTACACCTTATATTAATTCAAACTTAAGTATCTACATTATGTTGCCAAGAATGTTAGTGTTCTGCTCATATGATGACTTAGGCAAAAAAATTTACCTCCGACCAAATGTGTGAGTCCTATTAATTTGAGAGTACTGAATTGGTCAATTTTAGAAAGGTACAAAGTTAAATATAATCAGAGGATCTGTTGTTTAAGTAAACAAGTTCTAAACCATGTGGCATAAACCTAAACCCATAATATTATGCTGTTATGTACCTCTAGTTGAAAGGTGAGGACCACATCAAGCTTCGTAAGCTGTGTATCACAATCGCCAGAGTCGCCCTCCAGTTTCGCCAGAGACCCTTGTGATCTGTGACAAACAACAAAAGGTCAACATAACATTTGGTTCCATTCATCACTCCGCCATGGTGTTGTTGCAATTCATGACACGTAAGATGCACACAGACAAAATACAACAACATGCACAAAACACTTAATATTTACTTTTTTTTTCCAACCAAAGTATCAGACATCTCACATTAATGTAATGCAAGTTAAAAATTCACACAACACAAATAAATATTGTCTGAAAATAACATTAAGGATAAAACAAATATCTGCACAGCATTCCAGAAACACAGCTAACAGTACAGTAAAAATGTAAATTAATAATAGTAAATTAAAAAAAATATTTCAGTTTCTGTTTTACCAAGCAAAAGTGAACATTCAAATATGGCATGTGAACTTTAAGCGTGTATTAAAAACACGGCATTAAAATAAAGAAAAATTAAAAACAAATTACTAAAAAATGATGCAAAAGCTCTACCTGCCTTAATAAAGAGCTTCTCCTTCGACTACGGACAGCAAAAGAAGAAAGAGCATCACAGGATTAGTTAAAACAAACAAAAATAAACTACTCTCGAATATGAGGCGAGCAAGCGGATCAAAAGGAGTCAATGCAATAAAACTACGAAACCGTACAAAGGAATTCCGATTTTCTCACTTCCATCAGCGGCTCATAAGAAAATCGCTAGGGTCTGAAATATTATCGACTGCCAAAAAAAATTGAAAATGTATTACTCTAAACTGATATAAATTATACAGGTTAAAAAATTTTCAAAATTGCTCATCAGTAAAAGGAAAAATCACCTGTATATTTTGTGACACATTTAGTAAACATGCAGAACAATATGTACAGAAAAAAATGTATACATTACAATAATAAAATATTTACTAACTAAAATATTATAGTCAATGCTGATAGTGACCAACTTGAATTAGTAAGAAAATTCTGTAGGATAAAAAATATTCTCAAAAGTTTATGTATTTATAAGCAATGCTCATCTTGGACCTATAGTTTCTTTTAATCACTCCAGACAAATTGCTGGAATGGTTCTTTACTAGAGGCTATGGTCAATACCTTCCTAACATACATAATTTATGTTTTTCTCTGTTTTTACTTCTTATTACATTGCAGATGAGGAGAGTAAAAATATTACAGAAACTATAAGATCCAAGCAATGCACACCTAGTAATTTTCCAACATAATAAACCATTTAGAAAACATTAAGTTTGAAAACAACTAAAATGTCATAACAATAATAGGAAAGTAACCCAGGGGCAGAATTTTGAACTGAAGGTCTTTAGGCATTTTTCATTCCTTGGAGGGTTACATGGATTGAGATCCAAAAGTATAGCAGCATTGGGATGCACGACTTTAGTTCACGATTCAATTTTTCAATTGAAACACTGTCATAATGGATTTAAGATTTATTTTTTACTAATTACTGACACACATATTTCTTACCCTTAAATATATGCTAAAAATTCATAAATCAATTATATTAATTTCTTTTAAAACTTTCTAAAATATAAAAACATTTACTTACAAGTTTTAACAAGTGTGAAACAATTTGTTTTACAAAACTGATCATCTATGTTTTCTGATATTGATCACCAGCCATATGTGGTATGTAAAATACCAGTTTTAAGCTGTTTATTAAGTCAGTCAACACAAGTGTTAGCTCTCATATCACGCAGTTGTACTTAAAACTTGCGTAACCTGGAATGAAGAACTTGATTTTTAACTCTTTGTGATTTAAATCTAGATTGCAGGCTTTAATGGTCAAAGTCACTGATTACTTAAATAATTTGTCTCAGTACAATGACGAAAAAACACCCAGAAAGAATAATTCAATAAAGACTTAATTTGGTACATGTGCAACCCATTGATGATTAGAGATTTGAAATGATCTACAATATCTACAATGGCCAACAGAGTGTTTTTGTGGTGCTAGCATAATCAAAACATATTGTTATTAGACATATGAAGAGCAACAGACAGTCAGTGAACACAAGTTTGCCTTGTAGACACTTACGACAACATACTGGCACTTTACAGAGTAAGAGCCCAAAGTAGTTTTGCACGACACCAAAAGGTTGTTATCCCTCGATTGGCAGGCATATGAGGAATTCAGATGTCACAGTGGTTGAATATTGGAACCAATACATACATGAGGGCACTGACATGTGTCATGAAGTTTCTAGTTGAGCAAGAGTCTACAGCAAGGAAAGATCATATAGTGTTACCAAGCATTGCACAACTCAGTGACAACAGTGCCTGCACTACTCCAAGTGGAGTTCCTATACTCTCTAGGGCACTCAAATCATTCTGCACTGTCTCTCGAAAAACTGTCATCCTCAGACAACACATTCACCAGCCCGTTAACACAGAAAAACAGCGTCATTTGGAGTTGTTCCATAACCGAGAGGCACTGACTGATGACAAGTGGTGTCGCATCATGCTCAGCGATGAACCATTGTTTTGAATTTCTTCAGATGACCCTCGTGTGCGTGAATGGTTGTGCTGTGGGGAGAAACAGATCCTGTGAATGTTGGGGGGGAGACACACCAGCATTACCCCTAGCATCATGATGTGGGGAGCCATTGAGTATACTACATCTACAGGATACCTCTGATGGTGATTCGAGACAGCCTGATAGCGCATCAGTATGTCAGTGATAGTATGATATCCTTTTTGAAGCAGCACCCTAGTACATAGAAAGTGTGTGTATGATCTTCATGTGTCATAGTGAGGTATTTCTGTGACTAGTCAGGTATACCTATCTGTCCCCCATACAATAAGTACAGCTTAGACAAGTCTGGCCCAATGGCAATCTCCAGGATATCAAGTATCAATTACAGCAGCTAAGGACAGACTTGCCTTAACAAAGGATACAACAGATGAAAGTAGCCCTTCCGAATGGAATCAGCACATGTTTCACGACTTTGGAGATGCCACATCCTACCGACATGTTATGAGCTGTATGAGAGTAATACCACTGAACATATGATCCAATATTTTAATTTTTTCAATACAATACGATGAACTTTCAATACTGGCAGTTTTATTTCATTTCCACCATGTCATATAGGAGCTCAACTGTTTTTGTTAGTCAAAAATTTCAAGTTCTATCCAGGGTTGGGTGGAATCTGAACTTATGCATTGTAGGAACTTGGAGAAAAAAGTTACTGGCCTTTTTCTTAAGATTCATTTCAAGTCATTTTCATGGATAACTAACACCTACAGTATTCATGTAAAAGAAATATCTAGTCATTTTTTTGGTGTGAACTTCACCCAAAGGGTGCACTCTCCACGCAATATTTTTACATTTTTTAAAGCAAGTTTATCTGACAATATTTAAAATTACAGTATGGCCTTGAAATGAGTGCACATATTTTGAAGAATGGCAGAAGGTGTCAGTGGTAGTATTTGGATCTTAGGAATTATTGTCTCAGGTGTATTCCCATGCTTTTTCAAAGCATTGTACAAAGCGAGCTCTGTTTCCATGTATACCAGAGTCTTGTAAGCAAAAAAAAAAAGTAAGACTGGTGAAAATAATGAGTGTAGCAATAATTATAATATATACTTGCTTCAAACAGAATTTGTATTGCATATTTATTTTTTCGTATCATGCAAATGCCTCTAAGACAGTATATACATTTTGGAAACAAGATTTTATATTCATCAAAATAGCATAATATTAAAAAAAACCTGCCTCTTCAATGAGTCATGGTACTTTTTTCACCAAAACTGTGTCATTCTAATTGATAATATTGTTATGAATTATGATTTAAGTGGGGAAAACTACTGGGTTCATAAGAGGTAGTCCAATTAATTAGTACAGTTTTATTTATTACTACCATCTGAACAATAAAATTAATTACTGCACTCAAGATCTCTGTCCACAACAATTAGTCTTACACTGATCATTGCAACATTAACACATGCCAATGGAGCTTGGCTCGACAGTGGCTCGCTCTTCTGTCCGCCTCTGTCCGCCTCCTTCACACACTCACCCACACCGCAGCACAGTCTTCAACTATCGCTCGTCGCACCCGACCGGCTCGCCAGGCCTTCACTCGCAGGTATCGCCTCCCTATAGGTCCGGTTCGCTCACCAAGGGTCACTTGCCCTCTTCACCTCTCGCTGATCGCACGGGTATCGCCAGTATCACTCCCCGAGGGGGAGACTCTCTCCCCCCTTCTCAGAACTCTCCCAACCATCGGAACTTGTTCGGAACTCCCAAGGAGGCCGGCATCGTCGCTTATATACCCATGGCGTTCTTCTTGAAGGAACAAGAGTGACTGTGACGTCTTCTCATGTCATCCCGGGAAGACCCGAAGCCCGTAAAAACCAGAACAGCGACACTTATTCATTCCACTCCTCGCGGCAGCCACTGTATGCTCGGAATTCCCAGGCCGCTAAAGGTAACAATAGCCCGTGGCGGGACGGTGCGCGGGGAGCGGAGGGGGCTGAGTAGTGAGGACCCTTGTAATCTGGCCAGGCACGCATGGGGTGCCTTACGTCAATGGACGGCGCGTGACATCAGTGTCTGCGTGGCCACCAGCCCGCTCCGAACCTGGCCATCGCGGTCTTGTCTCTCGCGTTCGTAACAATAGATTACACTTTGGAAATAATTACAATATAATGATTTGTAATAAGCATGTCTAAATACTTAGAACAATAAAAATAAATTGGAAAGTATTTGTGGGTTTGTCGTAATGTAAAAATGTGTTACTAATAACCGCTGCAAGATCAGAAAAAGTTTAAAAATTTTACAATCTATTTAGTACATAAATTTTGGTACAAACTTTATGCTAAATAAAATACATTCTTTAAATTAAGTGCCTATATTAAAAGATTATGGTTTCGTGAATTGAGGTAGTGTTTTGATTTAAAATTATTTATTTAATGATTTTAGTTGCATTTCGTTGCTTTAGCGTGTATTAATTTTCATTTTGATGTTATATGGTGTTTTGATTTGCTTTTTGGTGCTATTTCGGTTTTATTGCAATTGATCATATAATTTTGTTCCTATACATTATATAAAAATACATAAATACATTGCATCACAAAAAATACATATCTGCACTGAATATAATCAGTATGAGACTACATATTATATCATTGAAAAAATCTTCCGTTTTTTACATTAAACATGCAACAAAAAATTCAATTATAAATAGGATATGAAAACATATTGCATTTATAAAGGCTGGACGTGTATTAAAGATAAAAGCTAATAAAATGCATAAAAAAGTAAACAACAAATATGAATCCCCAGTTATATTATGCCTTGTATGCTCATGACTAATTTATTTGGTTTTATTTATTTTCTGTAAACAAATATAAATGCATCTACATAACTTACAACTTAAACCTGAATCCTCAAACACAGAATTCAGTAATTAGGTAAATATTTTACCAACTTTTATTATGTAATGAAAAGCAAGGTTTAAAGGTGACGCTGGACTCACAATGATCGATTCAGACTGTCCATCCGTCAATCATCTGTCACAATAAAGTGACCTGCAGCCAATCACATGGCCCCAAACATTCCATCAGTCCATACATCAAAAGCTTACCAAGCTTTAACTTAGACTGACGGATGAAATTAAAACATCAAAATTGTTTACTAATTTATTGCTGATCATTCATTACTACATTAAAAGATTTGAAAGTTTGTTTATTTGTTTAGCCGTTTCCATAACATGTTTTAACTTATGTTTGAACACATTTTTCAGTTCAATATTTTAAAAACAAATTGACGAGAGACACAAATGTTTCTACTAATGTACGTTTACTTCAAAAAATATAAAAATTAATATAAGAGCAAAAAAAATAGTTTTCATGATTTTTAATTGCTAAGCTTACATGATTGTCAAACTAATCTACCTTTACAAGAAAATTTTTCCCCAAAAATTTAAGCCTTCCAGTTAGTTGGCAGCATCCAAGTAAAAATATTGTGATGGACATGCGGAATGTTGTGAATCGGTCGGTCAGTTGACGGATGGCGGATGAACCGGTGATGGACCAACACGGTGGATTGAGAGTCCACCTAACTATTAGCTTAATCAATACCAAAGAAGGTAAACAGACTTTACCATTAGTGCAAGCAAACTAACATTTTAAGAATAAAATATAAGTGTTTCATATAAAAAAAAGAATTTCTTACCTTTGAAATGCAGCAGTATTTGATTTAATATTTTTTTTATATAACATGCAATAGTCAGTTTTTAAATATTGATGTTGAACACAGTCTTAAATTGGCAGTTATCATAATTTTTTTACTTACACTATTTATTATTATTCACTGCAAATAAAATTATTAATATCCTGAGTTATTGTCAAATTATTAAAATATTAAATCAAGAATAAAACATGCATGACTATACCTGTGGTTGTACTTCTTTAATTTTTGAAGACCATATTTTGAATCCATGGACCCCTTGGATACAGGTAGGGATTCTAGGTTGGCCATTAACAAATTGATTGACGACTTTAATTCTTCTATGTAAAGGGATTCCATTTCTTTCAAAACAAACTTGGGCATTAACTTTCTATTCTGAAATAAAAACAATCCTCCTCATTTATAGCCATAAAATGTGATTAATTTCAAAACAAATCAGTAGTTTAATATGTTAGTTTAATCACTCAAACTGGTGTAGTATATATACTGTCTTTTATGAAAATAATTTCTCAAAAATATCATCACCATATATGATTAGTGAACAATTTTGAAGCACATACAACATTTTTTATAAACTATCATTAAATGGCATACAACATGCTATCATAAATTAACAAAGCAAGTTATGTTCTGAGGTAAAATAAACAACAAATTTTTTTCAGTTAATTGTAAGCTTTTGCAAAAACTGTCTTGTAGGCTCTCAGCTTCCCAGGTTTAACCATGTAAAATTGGTAGATTATAAATATTTTGCTCTGGGTTCCAGAAGGCATCATCTAAATCGAGTAACAACGGGGAAGTTGTGCTCCTTTTTTTTAAGTTATGGCACATTATGAAAATAATTATGAGAGTCAATTTTTGCGATGCGCAGCACGCATCATGCAACGAAATTTTCACAGGATGAAAAAAAAAAAAACTACATAAAAATAAATATTACATATGTACTTTTAAATGTAATATGTACTTTAGTGATTGATATTGAATACCGGTCCATATCATTGAAAACATTTATTTATTGTGAATATAAGTGATACAAATTGTGTGTACAAACTTAATGTCGACCGGGGCTACGCCCTCCCTAAGACTGAAGTGCTTTGCCCTACTTCAGGCCTCCTCTCCTCCGCCAACGAGTGTGTGTGCACATGCGTGTGTTGGTCCACCCCGCAAGAGGCGAGTAGAGTCTGTGCCACACACCACTAATATAATTTTTTAATTAATTTAATTTCTAATTTTACTTGTACTTTTTAATCCCCCCCAGAGTCTTGTTTTCTTTCAGCTTAAATAACAATGCAGCAGCACAATACGCAAACACTTTCTGAATGCACCCTTATACAGGCAGTTTAATTTTTAACTTTATAAATAATTACTAATACAATTAAATGTTATTGATAAGTACTTAATAATTAATTGTAATTTATCATTCAGTGCTAGAGAGGATCTGTTGTGTTATCTGTTTCTTCACGTAATTATAAACGGCCTAACTGTAGTTCAACTGCTTCCTGCCGCCATGACACTCAGACCACAGCCCAGTCTCTCTCATCCAGTGGCCGTGGTACGACCCAACTTACGCACCTCATCCACTTCACCGTTGCATGCCAACTGATCACTTAGCATCTACCATCCTTAATGTCTTTTTAAATCTTTTTCTTTATCTTCGAGGCCTATCCCGGGTGTTAATAATTTAAGACCTGGGGAAATTTTAAATCGAACGATGTGACTTAACTTCTAGGCCAGGCCACGCAGTGTCCTGGTCTGCCCCTAAATCAGCTGAATTGCCGTAGGCACCTTTCGCAGCATTAATAATTGTGTTCACTCGTGTAAGACTTAAACAGAATAAAACCCTTCAACCAGACCTATGAGTACTTGATTCATGCGACCACATGTACTTCCTGCTTAGGGGACCAGGGTGTGCGGGACCCCCTAAGAGACCACCGACGACCATCACTCGGTAGTGTAGTAGCGTACCCGCCGCTCAGAGAGGGCTGAAAGGGTAGACTTTAACGCAGTATAGGGGACTCGAACCTAGCACCCACACGGGCCATGTCACGACCCAAAGACTGAGTCGTAAGCCGGGTCCACATGCCCATCCATGTGGTGGCACCCTTGTCCGCAGTCCATAACACACCTAATGAATTGCGCGAATTATCCACAACGTCAAACTTTTTCAAGTGTATTTTCAACCGTACTTATATAAGTGAAGTTAGGTTATACTTATTTAGGCACATTATGAAAAAAATTATGTGAATGAATTAAATGATGTGTGCGCAACATGCAACAAAAATTGACAGGATGAAAAAAGGCTACATACAAATAAAAATTATACATGTTCTTTTAAATCATATATTTTAGTGATTGAAATTGAATATTGATCCATATGATTAAAAACATTTATTTACTGTAAATATTAGTTATAGAAATTTTGTTTATTAATTTTTTAAATGTTATTATATAAGTGAGTTTATGTTCCCCTATGTATAATTTATTTGCATTATAAATTATTATATTATTAATTAATAAATAATTAAAATTAATAATTTAGAATAAACATTTAGCATATTCATGGATTTTCAATATGAATTTAAATTCATCTGAATTATTTTACCAAATTAAAAATTTAATTTTATACACGTGTTTACATTAATACTGAATACTGAGTTTTAATTTATATTGTCTAGTAAAATTATATTTATGGAATAATTAAATGTTTTATATTTATTATCCACTAAAGTGGGTTAGATAGAAGATATTGGTGTTGCTACTGATAGTTAGGTAAAATTTAAAAAAATGGGTGCAAGAACTTATTTACGCGCATTAGAAGTTATACTCAGTTGACATGCTGCTTGATGAGATATTTAGGCATGACTATAGACTATGTTACAATCAGATGCAATAATTATTAAGCAATTCAGATAGAAGCACATACAAAATGTATATTTACAATATATTATGTGCACTTCAAACATTTTCATGCAGTCAATACCTAATGTTAAAAGATTAAGTTGAAAATTTGACAATCATGAGAACCACACACGAGATGTTTCAAAAATGATACTTCTCGCATAGCATTATAAGACACCATTTTAAATAATTGTTAATTAAATGATTTTTGACAGTGAAAAGCTTTCAGGGCAAAAATATTTTGTATGAACGAATGGTTCTTTCCAGGGCAAAAACATATCCACTTTTACCCAGGGTGATAAACATTGAAAAGAAATGTCGTAAATGAAATGGACATAAAAATCAGTCAACATTGAGTACTATTATGACTTTACATGCAATGCCCGCCAAGCAAGTTACATCTTGCAATGTCAAGCCAATCACAAAGTATTCTCTGAGCATTTGAAAACTTGAAATATCTGACATTTTTAAGAGACTTTTCCTTTATAAACATTGTGTTTATTAGTCTCTGTTCCACACAAATATCCTAAACTCTAATAGTGTTTTCAATGACATACCGGACACGTGCATATTACCTATTTAGAGCCAGTGGAAGGTCTCTATAGTCAGCCTGAGGTCATATGTTAACTATCAGAAGAGATCTCTTATTGGCTCTACTTGCTACTGGCTCCACAAAATACCTCAGATGGTTAGAAAAGTGTCCTATCATCTCTGACCATTCATTAGCTGCTTCTTAATCACATGATGCCTGCTGGAATTCAGGCGTAAATGTCGGCACACTCTACCACTTTAACGCATCTAAACTTCAAAAGCCAAGATAGCCTTGACTAACATTTTATGTTGAACATAGCTTAGAATGATAAATTAATGTAAAAATGTCTGAAGGAATGAGTATTACAAATGAATGCACAGGCTCAACGTCTCTGAGAATGGAGCAATGACAGAATGAAGGGTGAGAGAAATGGGAGTACCCCAAGAAAACCCACTGGCTCATTTTAACATGCACCAAATGTTCCAATTGTGACAAATCTGAGTTTGAACTTGCCGGGATTCAAACACAGGTCGTCATGGTGGGCCACAATGGCCCTTGCAAAATATAGAGCTACACCCAAAGAAGAGGCCCACTTTTGTAGTAGCCATAACTTTTTTTAATGTCAGATATTTAGTAAGGAAATGGTAAATAAGAATGACATGACACATGAGGCAACTAACCTTTTCCATTTCTGCTACTTTCTGCATCCTTCCATCCAATTCTCTTCGGATGGCAGCTGCTTGCTCATCTGCAGAGTCAAGCTGCGGGCATAAAAAAACTCTAGAAAAGCCATATACACAGAAAGAACTTTAACTTCAATTTTATGTACATGACAAGTTCTCTAAATGTAATGCATTACTCAGAAAATTTAAATGTAAAGAGTTATTCTTGATACCTGAGTGGAAAATGATAAGCATAATTTTAATAACTATACTGCAGGAGACTATTAAACACACTGCTATCATTATCATAGAAAAAAAATTTCTATATAGGTTTAAATATTTTAAAATAGAGGTATTTTGGGGTAAGGGTATTTAAATATTATGTTCTGCCTTGCTCCCTGCTCTTCTTGCTCACTTAAAGCACAACTGAGCACAGTCTAACACTCAACAACAACCCCTTCTATAGAGAAATTATAGATTAAAGCATTAAAAAAATTTAATTGTCCTAATAACAACTCCATTTCATAATAATGCTTTCAGCAGTGGCGGATATAGAAACTTTTTAGGGGGGGGGGGGGGGGGGGGAGGAATTTTGAAAAAAAAAAAATTTGTACACTTGTATTCAAAAAACTTACATTATTACTGTTGACACTTACATACTGACATATAAGCCTAGAGTAGAAGCCGAAGGCAATGTGGCTTCTAACACAATACAATGTGACAACTAGCAAAAGAACCTGCGCAGACACCAATGTCAATATCCAAGAAGGCTCTTTTGTTTCTTGTCACACTGTAACATACTGTCTTCACTGATATTTTGCAAATTTTTTCAGAACTTCTGGAAAGGAATGGGTGGGAATATATCTCCCCTATCCCGCCACACTACATCCACCACTGCCCTTCAGAAAATAAATAAAATACATCATCAAATAGTGTGAATGATCATTCTTTTTCCTCACAGTGCATACTGTATTAAACCTAAATTGCAAATAATAGGTGCTACTTTAATTTTTTGTAGACATTATTTTGCTCAATTCTCTTTACATAGTTTCTTTCCTCCAACTATCTCATTCTTCAAAATGCTTTGATACATGTATTGTCTAAATAACAATCAGATCTTATTAGGTATGTTAAAATGAAAAGCCAGGGAACAAAAAAATTATTGACAAAATTGTACGGTTTTTTAATGGCAGTTTACTTGTTAAAGTTGTTCCACATCAGTTTAAATGAGGGGAACAGAAACTTAAAATGCAATGAAAATTGCATAAACAGGAAAAAAACTTAATTAAGGGAAAGGAATTGAATGGGCCCCAATGGCCTGCTTCTTCAATTACACATTGCTTTTTGAATAGCTTATCTGGCAGCTACATTTTCATTAGGGCCTCTTGAGTGTAGGTGGTTTCTTATGTAAGACCTATGAGTTGTACTTTCCCTTGCTGTACAGAAAATAATGTGCCACAAAGAAACTGCTGCAAGGTGGTGATGAACTTTAGTTACAGTACAACATGAGCTTAAAAATCCCTCACGCCCTAAGTGTCTGCAGATTAGAACTCTTGCCTGCCTATAAAAATTGCATGCTTTTTGTGAGGTGGTCAAAATAATGATGCAAACCACAAAATTCAATCCAGCCATAATATTATGGCTACAAAATAATCATGTCCCATTACCGAGGTGTACTGGGTTGCTTGGTGGAAAAACCCTACATTTCCATTTGTAACTATCAAAATTCATTCTCATTAAATGGTAGATTAAAACGAACGTGCAAAACTTTAGGAAATGGAAATAGAATCAATGAATAATATTCTTTGAACTCGGGAAAATTAAAAAAACAAAGATTCCGAAGATTTCTTTGAGATCAGATTACAGTAAATGCCGGATTTAACAAGTTTGTTCAGGAGCATAGCCTTCCCCTAACACCTTGTTATCAGCGAATGACATTTTAAGGGCAAAGAGAACCAATCAAGTCATTAATAGATTATAACTGTCAGCATACTGATTGAACTTTATGTGTGTCTGTAAAATAGACACGGGGGATGAAAGCTGTCATTTATCAGTCTGCTTCAACACAGATTGTTTGAAAAAAATAAAGAGATTAAATTTAGCATTATCTTTAGTCAATGTATTTAATTTCTTCTTAAAAACATGGCATGCAGACTCCTTTGTAAACAGTGCCGACCCCCTGATTAGTTTTGTTTGAAATGTGGTGAAGAGAATAAACTTGTAATGTTCTGGTGCAAAAGATATAGCCATAGGCAACCCTAGTCTGTCATGAAACTTTTTCTGGTAGATAAAACACAGCAACAAACCAGATCCACTGTCACACCAACCCCTTTCCCTACTAATTACCTTAAGTGATGTTTGCTAGCAATTATTTTTCCCCATGTGGGTGACAAGATAACATGGTTTCCTCACATTGCAAAAGGCAAGAAAAATCTTTGCCCCTTTTGCACACAAGCTTTTACTATTCTCCATTTTCCTACACTTACATAAAATAAGCTAAAACATATTAACATTTAATAATTCACTTTCACAATACTTTAGTCAATTTTTTTTAAATTTAATCACCCGCAGAATAAATTTTACATTTTTTTATGAATAAAGGGCAACTATCCCTCCCAATCTGAGACCTGGCTATTTGTTTCCCTCTTTCCCAATCAGATGCCTCTTCTGAAGGCTGTGGAGCGCTATTAAAAAACGGAAGTACTTGAACTACGACATTTTGGAACATCGTACTTCGGTTTGCTAAAAGTAGGCTGCAATTGCACAATTATGTATAGAACAGTAAGATTCTACCAAGTATACATAACTGTTAAAATTTTTTTATTCATTTCAGCTTTTTATACATAACTAGAAGAGAGAAAACAAGATTCTTCATACCAAGTTTTAAGAATGTTTATATTTGGTGCTATATACTTATAAACAGAGCTTAACAAGGGGCGATACATCCTCCCCAATATCCTAAATATCTATAAAAATCTATCATACCCATCAACAAAAGGAAAGTATTTAAAAGCAAAAGCAGGCAAAGTGGTTCTAACATCATCCCCCAACCCCAAAATCAAAATATATATATATATATATACCTAATTCTGCATACACTCCTGCTTATACATTTAACAGAGAAAATGGTACATTCCTGACAGAGTATTTTTTTTTTATTTGCACAACAGCTTGTTTTAAGATTTTTGAAAAGATACTTAGTTCTAGGCAACAACTGTAATGTGTTCCACTTTTTAGATGTCATTTTCTGTTTTATAAATAATCTTTATGTTTACAATATATGCTTTTGTATTTACAAGCAGTTAAGTAACTGTTGATTAACATGCTACATGTATCCCAATCGTCCTTTCAACGTGCTGTTTGCAGGACTTGCTGATATAAAACACCTACTCCAGCATTTAAAAGTAAATTTCAGGAATTTTCTTAATTCAGCAAAAAATTTCAATTCTCTTCAACTTACTTCATCTTCGAGGAAGGCTTAAATCTTTGCCTTCAACTTTGAGTCAAGATGAAAAAAAAATGTTCTTTGCACATCCCTAAATATTTTAGTTTCAAAAATATAGTTGTGGTGCATCAAGTCCAAGTATTTAAATTCTCTGTACAAAAAAAAAACACTTTTCTGTTTGAAAACAATCAGATCTGGTAGAAGGTGGGGAAAAAGCTTGCTTATTGATTACTCTTTTGATATTTCAGTTACAATTTTTTCTGTAAAATATCAAAATAGCTTAAATTTAACCCTTCAAAAACATGTTCTGGGGGCATTATGAGCTCCCGAGCTTGGGCGGACTCGCCGAGCAAGCTGCATAATGCAAGTCAGTGAATGGACTCTGAGAGCATGTGCACTGCGCACTGATTGGACATGAAACTGAGTCTGGCCATGTGAAGGCAGAATTCGGCTTGCCATATAGCCAGAAGAAAGAAAAGGCTTCCTAGAGAGGGGGGGGGGTTGGTTCCAGAACATTATGGTTACTCGCCGGGCGGGTATATAAAGAGTTTGCCCACAGCAGAGGAGACAGTCTAGATTCAGTAATCAGTTGCTAAAGAAGGCTGGCTGTTGTACTGCTTGGAATAAGTCACCATTGCTTGTTGTCATTGTCAGAAGCATGTCATTGTAGAACAGGTCAGCACATGATATCAGCAGCTCTGCAAGTTCACCATGCCAGTCAGTGGGCATGTTAGCGGACAGCGACGGCCTGCCAAGGGATCACTAGTTGAAGTCTGGCTTTAAAGACTGGAGCCACAGAATCTGGGTTGGGAAACAAAGGTTGACCTTCGCTGACATGTCCTGGTGATCCTGACGGTTACGTTCACTAGATAAGTCAGCTACTCGCTAAGCGCGTTGTCCAATGAGCGAGTGCTACTCGCTGCCTGAGTTCAAACAGCAGAGAGCCATGAGTCGAAGGCTTGGCTCAGGGAGATGTGAGGGCACACATGACGCCATTCATTTGTCAGAATCACTTGCGGGGCGAGTGTAAGAAGGTAATCAACAGCGGGTTTGCTGTATGAAGTACAGTCACGGGGAGTCCAAGATAGCAGGTTCCCTTCAAAGGACCATCACCACTTCATGATGCTGGATGACTAGGGTATGAGTCCACTACGAGTTCCTTGATGGGGTCTGAGCTAGTCGCCAGCAGAAAAAGAGCTACATCGTTTAAGCGAGAAGAAAGCCAGCTTAAAAATCAGAACCGCTCGCTGGGGTTTAGTAGTAGTCAGTGAGTGTGTAAAGCTAGTTAGTGTTTACTCAGACAGAGAGTAGAAATAGTTTTTCACTTAAAGCTTGAAACTAAAATTAAAAGAGTAACAAGACATACACTGCTATTTAAGATACCAGACATGTTAACATAAACTTCGTGACCATGATTAACAGGATTAGCTTAAAAAGTTATAAGTTGATAAATATAGACTTGATGATTTTATTTAACACTGAGACAGCACACTGCACAGATTTTAAAGATATAATTTACATTGTCAGAAAGTTTTTTGTATACTTATGAGCACTTGGGTTACCAGATGTTTACTAGCTTCTTTTGGTGTAAGTTGTAAAACAGTGTCTAATAATAATCAATTTGTTTTATTTCATGTGAAAGAGCAAGTCATGCTTAGAAGCAATTGATGAAGCAGTTGATAAGAAATGTTACCGTGTTTTATCGCACAATGGTCGCACGCGCATAATCGTCGCAACCATATTTTAGGCTGTCGAAATTGGGATAAAAAAACTTCTCGCGCAAACGTCGCATGATGTTGTTGGTCCCGCTAGTAGATGCCGAGCGCTTTGTGTAGGTATCCTTTCCGTATAAAACAATGTACAGTAAACTCCCGGTATACCGCGCCCCGATAGATCGCGGAATCGGGTATATCGCGGGTCAAACCATGTCCCCCAATCAGAAATGAATAATAATAATAACAACACAGTAGAACCTCGTTAATTCGTGATGGTGGGGACCGAGATAATCACGGATTACCGAATTTCACGGACTAGCGATTAAAAGCCCGGAAGGTCTTGTCAAGCTTCTCAGATACCGGCGTGCAGCTGGGTTAAGGCCAAGGTCATGTGACGTAACATCTACCGAGGCTTACTGCGCCATGGCAGCAGATGGATAAAAAATAGTAAACTCTCCATTATTCGTGTTAATTGGGACCCACCGATGCCCGGCTAGTTAAAATCCTGTAAAAAAAAAAGTAATAAACCCGGATAATCCGTTCACGGTAAAGACCGTCTTCGAATTAGTCTCGGCTTAAAAAAATACGGCACTGCCTAGCCATTAGTTCAGGGTCATTTACAACAGCCGAAGAGAGAAATATAAGATCGTGCTGAACTTGCATACATAAATTTTGGGTAGCCCCCCCCCCCCCCCTTCCTCTCAATCTTCCCACTTCGTCCAGCCGAATGCCAGCCAGACACGTCACTCGCCAGGCGCCTGCCGTGCGTTGGCGGGTGGAAACAAACAAAGGGAGACGGGAAGCAGAAGTCAGGACATCCCCCTCAAGTTTAAAGAGTGACAAATGTGACAGCTGAAAGGGGGACGACACAAAGGGTCGGTACAAACAGCGTTGCAGAGTTTGGCGGCCCATGCGAAGGCTTGCAGTGTTTGCCGGCCGCCGGCCCGCGTGACGTTAATTTTAAGCGCTGACAATTTTTACTTCTCTTTTTTTTTCTGCACTTTTAAATCGTCCCGGATTATCCGATTCCCGAATTAGCGCGTCACGGATTAACGAGTTTCTACTGTAATAATAATGGAATAAATGATTGACAGCCGATTAGGATAATTTTGCGTTGTAACTCACAAACTAAGCATCGGGCAGAAAAAAGCCTAGGGGTAGAAAATGTCCGCAGTGAAATTCTAAACAAGATATCTCCGTACATTATTCCTCTATCTTGTAGTGTTTTCAAATTATGATCCAATCCAGACCAGCGTTATTTTCTGAAACATTAGTTCTTAACATTTTTTTTAACCCACAAATAAAGCATCGGACAGGGGACCCGATAAAGCCTACCGTCCAGCGACATTATCCAGCGTGACTCGGCTGGGGATTGATTTTGGATAGGTTTGGTTGACGGCAAGCGCTTGGAGGGGAGAGGCGAGCCGAGAATATGCGACCAAGAAACCCGGGTAGAGCGGTAGACGGGAGGAGTGGAATATAAGCGCCAGTGATGAGAGGGGCGATTAAGCCGAAAGGGGGGAAGTCTGGTGACCTTGAGTAGTTCACTCATTTCCGTCTGCACGCTTCTCGTGGTCACGTGTGTTGACAAGCGGAGACATATAAATGTTTTGTTACAACTTGAACCTACAGACGTAATATTATTCGTTGTATTATACACGTTCATCTTTTTACTTTGGTATAATGTTTTAACATTAAATAATAAAGTAAATCAGCTAGCGTAATTTTAATCTTTGCCGAGGAATTCCCAGTGGTCCAATACTTACGTGAACCATACTGTACCACTTTTGCCGTGAGGTAGTAAACAAGCCCCGGATATGTTTGTGTGTAGCGGCCTCGCGACCTTTAACCAGAGGCTGGGGAATATAACACTTGCCGATCCGAGCCACACACACTTAGCAACTCGACAAAGCGTTTGATGGAATAAGTAAAGACAACGTTTAACAGACTTTTTAATACGGCGCCACTGATTGCGCTAAAATTATTTTGGCGCAATTTTTGTATCCCACATGTGACCATTTATAATTTACTGTAAGCATGGATAACAAAGTTTAACCACTTTACACGATAGACGATTCTTTATTTTATATTGTACGAATGCTAGAATAGTTTTTCACGTATCTGCTGCATACTTCTGCAAAAGACACGCTATTTGTAAGTACGTAAATCTAGAATTTTTATTTTGTCAATCAAACTCGGTACTTTGCGATTCATATTCGGTTTGAAGTATTACTATGGCCTTTCTATTTAGAAGACTTTGACCACAAAATCGTGTGTAACCGCACACACTGCACTTACTTTGTTACGGACACTCAGACGAAGCAGATACTGTGGCTGACACCACGAGACTGGCAGCAGCTTGTGTGCCGCACGTGTGTATGGCGGCGTGTGGCGCGCTCGTAGGCCGTGCGACAAACAGTGCGCGGCATGCGGAAAAATAAAAAATAAAATTCAACATTTAATATTTATATTTACAATTTATTATTTTTATTTTTTCACCCGCGTTTAGTGAAAACTGCGGATGCAAAGTCCGCACAAAGGCGGGCCGTCTATACTGTGCGTGCTTGCCGACCTATTAGAACACAGGCGGTGTTTTATGCCTTTTGACCTTGGTCACATCGAAACATCGCGGTTATGCAACAACGCGGGTAAAAGTTATGTCCCCCGACAACCGCGTTAAATAGGGAGTGTACTGTATTTTAAAGTATAAATCTAATATTTATTCGGTCATTACCACTTAATAAATTAACGGGAAAATGCGAAGTTGTTTGACGTGTAAATTTTCTTATAAAGACGTTTTTAAACGTTATTTCCTTTATCTGATCATCTGCGTCGCCGCGGTGTAGGTATAATCTAAAATTTAATTTCGGTCATTACCACTTACTTAATAAATAAACGGAAAAATACGAAGTTGTTTGACATGTAAATTTTCTTATAAAGACGTTTTTAAACGTTATTTCCTTTATCTGATTGTCTGCGTTACCGCGGCATACCGCATATAAAAATGTAGCCAGCGCATCATTCATGTTTGGTTATGTTGCCTCCCGAGCGCACGCACGTAGTCAAATATTGATATCTTGCCGATTGGATGCAACGCACGCTCTCTGTCAGGTGCCGAGTTAACTACATTTGATAGCCCGCATTCTTTTGTGGCAAGTGTGTACTACAACACGTTAGTTCACGTCAGATTCAAGTGGCTTGCGTTCGCGTTAGAGTTTTGGTTTTTCTATTTAAAGTTGAAGAAAGGTTTTTGTTTACGGAATTATTAATATAGATTGTTTGGCATGCTCTTGTATACTCCACCTTTTTTTTTAAATAAAATTACTTTCCATGAACGGGTTTTGTTTTTATGAATAACTTTACCTAACAAAAAAATTTTTTCCGCACATTCGTCGCACCCCTACTTTTCAAACTTGATTTTAGAATAAAATGTGCGACGATTATACGAGAAAACACGGTATTAAAAATTTGTTATGTAAACTTGGTTGTGAATAATAATGTTTTCTTTTTAAGTACTTGCATATGAGACTGGTACAGTGCCCTCTGATTACCTTAAGTTATTATAGTTATGGTAACATGACACATTAAAAACATTTAACTGTTACATGTAAATAATAGTTAAGTTTTTTTTTTGAAAATGTGTATTCTGCGTTGTATATTTTCTTAGCAGTATGCTGAAATCAAAACTTTTCTGTGATTAAAAGTTTTGCCTCTCTCTGATCCACACCAAGCCTCTTAAACGGCTCTAAATGTTGCCCTTTGCCGCACTCTTAATTTTGACCAAAGAGCATCATACATATTGATGAGGTAGGTGATTTGTTTCAACTAGTTTTTATATGAAACACTCAAGTTAGCAAGAGTAGGGGAGAGTGGGGCTAGTTGATTCCAAGATAGACTTTATCCCCCTACCCCTCTGAAATTTTCTGCTCAAATTGTTTTCTGTCCATTCATTGGTAGCATTGGTTATGTAACATTGCAAGCTTGTAATTAAACACACATGCTGATACTATGGTGGTTTTCTCAGTTTTTCTGATAATGTTTTTTTTTTTTTTTTCCTGTAAAACATTTTTGAAGTGAAAAATTCTTTAGCCGCATTGAGAGATTTTCGGTAGGGGCAAAACTTATGGGTTTGCGTCACCCACATTCTAGTGACATGTTGCGCCAGGCTGGCGACGCACAGCGGCCTGTGTACATGTATACACATACATACACTAATACATTGTATATACTCGACTGTATCATGTGCGTGTTGGATTCTTTTTGGAAAGTTAAAATCTTGTGAGTTCGCGTCACTGACATGTTGTAGTAGCAGTAAGTAAAGTTATGTTCACCACATGAAAAGTTTATTTTGTGTATACTGTGCAGACACATGACCAAGGTCTGACATCACTGGTAAGTCATAGTTAGGTAATGAATTTTTACATAATTTGGACATACCACTGACATCTGTTGTGACTAAAAAATGATGTAAGGATTAATTATATCATGCTGACATCATACTGATATAATACCAAAATCATTTTCTTACGTACATTTGATGTAGAAATGATGACATATTGTCATGCTGTAAAATTTTACGTGAAGAGTTTATTGAACTTGGTTTTGCGCAAGTGGTGCTTTGTGAGCCCGCTTGAGTGCCTGATGCTTGCTTGCGACACTCTGGTGTTGTTTTTTTTTCTTCGCGGCACGGTAGATTGTAACGCTCTCTGTTTTTCTGGGACGGTGGCGTGATTCGTCACCCAAGAGCCTGGCCAGCTATGCGGGCGGTTTTGACATTGTGGCCTGGAATCTCCGGGAGCGTTGGCCACCCTGATTTTGTTTTTGCTGCATTGTTGTTCTCGCGCAAGCGCGCGCGCCTGACTTTCTGGTGTTGGTGTCGCAATCTGGCGGAAGAAATGCGAGTCTGGCATGACCGGTGGAGAGGGGATAGCGTCGGTTGGCGGCCTGGCGGTTGTGTTGTGAAATCGCAGCCGGGATTTTTGTTTTCGCATGGAGTGTTCTCGACGTGATGACGATGTGAGGGGGGATTAATAAATGTGCCACCTTGGGTGCGCCCGGGGTGGTTCTTCTCGGTGAGGTGTTTGAGGACTGTCGGAGCCCCCATGGCAGGTAGCTGCGTGCTGCCCTTCGGAGAAGGTGTTGTAAGTAATGGCGAACTCGTAATTCTCCTTCACCTCGTGTAAAGCATGTAGGCGTATTTCAAATTGTGTTAGGATGGCTTAACTTTTTGATTCTTTCCAGAAGTGCAGGCAGTTTGGAATCCAGTTGTGTTAAATTTATTTAGTTAATTTAGCGTAACGATGGGTCAAGGTGTTTGTAAACATTACTCATTTCATTTTAAAAGTTAATATTCATGCTAAGAAAAGTATAGATTATTGCTTATTTATTTCAAAAGAGTATTTATTTATTTATTGTAAACAGAGTAGTTTGACATTATTTACATTATTTATTTAATTATGTGTTGGTCATAGTTTACCGGAAATAAACCTGAAACAATGTGGGATAAATAATACTTTTTTTTTTTTTTTTTCAGTCAACACCTTACACCCCCTGTTCCAAGGAGGTTAGACGTCCCTGTACCAGCTCTACTTCTACCCCCCCCCCCCCCCCAATATTTTTGAAATCTTAAGATATTTGATTATTTTTTATTATTTTTTTGAGACTTTTGCCGATCTTGAAGGAGTCCGAGGGGCCTCCGCGACAGTATTATACATTTCAAAACAAAGTTTTAAGTTTTCACTTCTGTTGACAGTCCCCATGACTGCCTTTTGGTTGTTTTTTTTGGAAGTAATACTTTCTATATTGTTCACTAGATAAAAAGTTTTGCATTTTATAGTTTCTTTAAGTTCTTGTAAAAATAATTTTTTAATGTAACTTTCAATTTGTTTCTGAGGTATTGTTTTTTATCATGCCATTTTAAAGGTTCATTGTACTGTCAGAAGACTTGATCCCATCCTCGAAGGAGGCGCCATCCTGCGGAGCCAGTCACCCTTATGGAGTTCATGTTGATAATCTGATACAACAGAATGTTGAATGACCTACGCATTAATGAAATAAAGAAAAGTGTAATGTATATAGCATTGTTGATAATAAGTAGAATTCACATCTGTACAAGTTTCAGAATAAAGATTAAAATTTCAAACAAATTTCAATCATTATAATCCTACTTTTCATGATAGGTGACATTATTATTTCAGATTTCAGATGGCCAGCAAGCACAAAGAAAAAGCAGGTTCTGCCTGACCCTAATACTGCGCAGCTGCTGTTGTAGCTGTGAAAAAGTGTGCATCATTCAAAGGCACTGCTAAGAAATTCAGCATCAATGTGATAATGCTTAAGAATGTGATGATGCTCAAGAGATGAGTTAGAAGGGAAGAAGAGTTCTTGCCTGGGTTCAAGAAGGCACAGGTTTTTAAATATCAACAAGAAGAAGAGCAGTACCTTCTCCAAGAATCTCGTCTGAACTATGGTTTACCTCTGATGAAGTTACGAGAACTTGCTTTTGAGTTTGCTAAGGCATTTAATATGAAGATTACTTTCTCTCGGGAAGTTACATGGGTCAAAACAGCAGCCCATCTCTTAGAACTGATCCTACCAGCCAAGCTCGTAGCACTGCTTTCAACAAACACACAGTGAGTACCTTGTTTGAGAAACTGAAATATTTAATAAATCACATGGGTTTACACCTGAAAAAATTTGGAGTTAAGATGAAACAGGTGTGACGATTGTTCACAGACTATCTAAACTCATAAGAGAGAAAGGTGTTAACCTGGTAGCAAAAGTCACTTTAGGAGAGAGGGGGCAGCACTTAACAGTTTGATCCACTGTAAATTCCTGAGGCAATCATCTCATTTTACCATGAGTAAACTGGAAAGACTGTATGCTTCAAGGTACACCACCAGGCTCTGCAGGAACCACCCACCCATCTGGGTGGATAACAAAAGGTAACTTTTTGAATTATATGGAACACTTTCAGAAATGTACCAACTGCAGCTTGAATAATAAGCAACTTCTTATTCTTGATAATTATGACAAACATGTAAATATTGTAGTCACAGTCATAGTCTGCCAGGATATAATTCACATTAGCCGTGACTGCTGGATCAAACTGTTTTTGGACCACTGAAGACATATTACAACACTGGTGCATCTGACTGGATGATGAATGATCCCGGGAAAGACTTAACAATTTAATAACGCAGGACTACTTGAGAAAGCTTATCCCAGAACTTTTTCAACAGCTAACATTCTTAGTGGCTACCGAGTATCTATCCTTCAACACAAGTTTGGTGTAGTTGTTTCTCCACTGGAAGGGTTCTTGCAACAAGAGGCCGCAAGCAAGGTCGATGTTGGATTTGAACTGATACACTGTAAAAGGTCGAACCAAAAGCAGAACTGGGAAAAAAAGGCATTAAATATAAAGAAAGATTTAAACAAACAGGAAGAGAATGTAAAAAAGAGATCTAAAAATAAGAAACTGAAGGAAGAGAAGTCAAAAAGTGACAGTTCAGAAGATGAAGATTTTTGGAAGGCCAGTAGTAACATCTTGGACGAAATAAATTTTTTTCGACCAGTGCAAATTCATTTATATGGAGGAGAACTTCTTTGTATTGTGCAACTCCAAAATCAATGAATTTGTTTTTGTTGAGTTTTGTGGAACTAAAGAAAAGAGATATTTATGGGAAATGGACTGAAGTTGACCCATCAGCCCCTGAGAAATTAGTGAACTTTCTTAGGATATTGATGAATTTTCTTAGGACAAAGAAAGTCCATTTTCACTTCTCAGTAACTAGAGGCGAGGGTCTTGTGCAAAGGGACTATGTTAAAAAGAATTTGCCTATACCGTACATCAGACGTTGACACCACAATTTCAAAATATAATTTCCCAGTGTTTTTATTAGTTAATACTTTTCCCCCATGGAATTTTTTTAGAGTTATTTCATTAAACCTATGTTTATAAATTTGTCTAATTTTCCCAAAAAAATTACTCAAGGGTAACTTTTATGTAGCAGAAGATAAATTCAAAACATTTACAGAATGGAGATATGAGCACATTGGTATTAACTCTCCCTGCAAAGGGGAAAATTTCTCCCTGAAGGTGGAACACATGATCCCTGATACAACATAACTTATAAAAACTTCTGGATTTATATGTATATGAAAAATGTTTATACCTAGATTGCTAGAGTAAAATACAGTTCTAAGACACCATATATATATATATATATTTTTTTTAAAGTTCAAACTATATTTAAAAACCTAAACAGGGATCAAAAATTCCCACTCTCCCTTACTGGTTTAAAAAGTCCTGTCATAGAATTTGAAGCCATCCAGGGTAAAGTATTTGTTTTAGGTCCATTATTATTTATTATATTAATCTGCCAGTTTTAAGGGGAAGGGGTACCATTAATATATTTTTTAAATTTTTTAAAAGTTTGAATTATCTTAGAATAAAACACTATTTCTAGAGTTGCAGTTTAATTTTTAAAAATTGAGCTAAAATGTACATGTCTTGCATAAACTCTACCTCAATTTCCATATTTCTGGTTACTCTCTGAATAACCTGTATGTAAATTAGTAGTATGTAAATTAGTATGTATGTAAATTAGTATGTATGTAAATTAGTATGTATGTATGTATGTATGTAAATTAGTATGCATGTATGCATGTATGCATGTATGCATGTATGCATGTATGCATGTATGCATGTATGCATGTATGTATGTATGTATGAAAATTAGAAAAAGTATATATACGGGCTATTTCTTTAGTCCAAGATTGCAAATAATATTCTTTCCTTGCTAACAGCTGTAAATTATCCGCATTGAAATGCAAATATTATTTCCACATAATTAAACTTTTTTAAGAGAAATTATAATTATTTTAAGTTGTAAAAAGTCCACTTTTAAACCTACTATAATCAACTATGAATATAAAAGCAGACATGCAAGTCTAATTATAAGCTAATACTGACATCAATTATCTCCTTAACCAATAATTATTTTCATGCTCTCTTTTTAAATAAACCTATTTTTTAAGCACAAGTTAATTACTCATTCTGTCTACAAGCTGGGCTCGAACAGTTGTATCCAGCCTCATAATTTGGTGTGAAAAAGTTATTTTATTTTAATAATTAAAGCATGTCAAAATACAGCATATCAATAAAAATATCCAAGTTATAAATTTTAATAGTATCAACTGTAAGCAGTGTAGATCGTTGGTTCAAGATCACAATTAAAAAGTAACTCAAACAGTTTTAGATAAGTCCATGCAAGAGTACTGCTTTGTTGTTTTCTCACTATGTTGAAAGAATGGCTCTCTCCCCAGTTAGTAGAGGGTGAAACTGTAAATTTTATTTTGTAACATGATGGAGCCACTCGCAATTGGAATCTCTTTGTATGAGAATGGATGAACATTGAAAACCCTGACCACTGGATTGATCGTAATGTTCGAGATGACAGAGCTCTTTTTTGCTGGCCACCATGTACACCTGACATAACGCCATGAAATTTTTTTCCTTTGGGTACTTTATAAAAAACAGTGTCTACATTCTGCTGCTACTTAATGATTTGCCAGAGTTGAGATACAGTATTGAAGAGGCTGTTGTTTTCATTACTCCGGACGTGTTAACCAAAGTGTGGGAATAATTGGATTTTAGATTGTATGTGTGCCGTATAATTAAAGGTACACATATTGAACATTTGTAAGAAAAACTAGGTTAAAGAAGTATCTTGGCTTCTGGATTGTAGCCGCGTCCAAGGCTAATGCATCACCGACATTTCTGGTCTACATTACAGCCGCCATCATCAGGGTAGAGTTACCTATTAAAGTTATTACAAGTTCTTCTGCCTTTAATACTTTGACCTGAGAGGAGTGCTTCCTGATTGTCTGCAGCTGTGGGCTAATCAAAGCATTTCTTTTGTCTAGCTGGCCTGTTGGCAAAGACAGGCAAATAAGTGACAAAATAGAACATAAAAGACAAGGTCCCTTCTACAACATGGGAGGAGATTTTAACAACAAATCGCCAAGCTGTGGCAACCAAAGGTATAACAGAATGGGAAAAGAGCTAGAACATTTAACAGAAGCCTATAATTTTAGGATACAAGCACCAGAAGAACTCACATATTATCCGCCAAACCACAGAAGTGCACCCGATATACTAGATTTATTTGTTACAAATGCAGAATTAATAACATAAATCGAAGTTCTACAAGAATTAAGCTCTGACCACCAACCAATAATCGCAAAAATAAACATACCATGCACAATAGACAAACTGGAAAGGAAAATAGGCAAAACAAACTGGGAAAAATTCAAAGACAGCATACAAGACTACCCCCAGGTAAGCGAACAGGTAGAAGACATAGAGACAGAAGTAAAGATCATTACAAACACCATACAAGAGCACATGCGGCAGGCAACCGAAATTATATCACCAAAAAGAATAAATTATGAAAACAACGAAGAACTAGACCAACTAATAAAAACAAGAAACAGAACCAGAAGACTAAATCAAGCCTACAACAATCCAATCACACGTAAACAGATAACAGAATTAAACAAAGAAATAAAACAAAAAGCAAAGGAACACAAAAACAAATGCTGGGAAGACTTGATCAAAGAATTAATGAAAGACCGAAACAATATATGGAAACTAAATTGCAAACTGGCGGGACAAAAAATAAAAACACACACACCTGTTGTACATCGAACAACTGGTCTCTGCTAAGCGCCGAAGGAAAAAGCAGAGGCCATATCAGACACACTGGAAACGCAATTTGAACCAGACTACGATTTAGTGGAAGAGGACCAATTAAAGACAGCAAAGAAAATAATAAGGGAAACACAGGAAAACTCCAAAAATGAGGAAGTACCAGAAATAACACTAAAAGAACTTCTAGAAGCTATAAAAACACTTCCTAACAGGAAGGCAGCAGGTCCAGACAAAATACCAAATGAGGCAATTAAACGATTACCACTGCAAGCACTTGAACATCTTTTGGAAATTTATAACAAAATACTAAAAACAGCAAATTTTCCCACAGTCTGGAAACAAGCAAAAATAATAACACTACCAAAACCAAACAAGGATCCAAAATTTCCACAGAACCGAAGACCAATCATCTTACTGAACACCATGGCAAAAACACTAGAAAAAATACTGGCAAAAAGAATAAGGAAGATAGCAACAGAAAATAAATTGTTACCAAACCAGCAATTTGGTTTCAGGCAAAAACACTCCACCATACAAGCAATAACAAAGGTCTCCAAATTTATAGTGAAAGGCTTAAACAGGAATAAATCAACCATTGCAATGTTTCTTGACATAGAAAATGGCCTTCGATAAAGTGCATCACACTTTTTTAATACAAAAACTCATACAAGCAGCCATCCCAGAGGCATACTGGAAACTGATAAAAGATTATCTAACAAACAGAACATTTCAAGTGAACTTAGATGGAAGCAAATCAACCATAAGAAAAATAAAGGCTGGGGTACCACAAGGGGGAGCCCTCTCACCTCTTCTGTATGCGCTCTACACCAGAGACATTCCGAAAGGTGAAGCCACAAACATGACCATCTATTCAGATGATACTGTCATTTACGCCAAAGACAGGAACAGAAGATTTGCAAAGATGTTGGTACAATGCCACATACAAAAGCTCGATTAATACTGGCAACAGTGGGCCATAAAAATAAACCCCACAAAAAGTGTGATTCTGGAATGCACGAATAAAAGAAAACCTGACAAACATGAAATCACCTTATACAACAAAATGGTACCCACAGTCAAAGAAATAAAATACTTAGGAGTCTACATAGTCTCAAAACTAACATGGAAATAGCACCTGAAAAAGACAGCACAAGCAGCCACAGGGAAAATGCTTAAATTATACTCCTTGTTAAAATCAAACCACATAAAAATGAAAACGAAACTACTTTTGTACTCATCTGTAATAAGAACAGCCATGCTGTATGGCAATGAAATCTGGGGAAAGGCAGCAAAAACACACATACAACAGCTACAGGTAGCCCAAAATAAATGCCTCCGAATTATTTTACAAAGCAAAAGAGGAACCACCAACGAATAATTACACAACAGAACAGATATGAAAACAATAATGCAAAAAGTTGAAGAAATCGGAAAAATTCTACCAAAACATCAAAAGACGCAAGAACCCTGCTGTACGCAAATTAGGGGTGTACAACAAAAAAGACAAGAAAAGACTAATATAAATAAATAGCACACAACACAAAACAAGGACGGCCTGGTGGGGGAGAACCTAAGTAGGGGACTGCCTGACAGGGCCAGTGCCGCTGGTGAGTATCACCCTTGAGCGCCACGCTAGCCGGATGGGCCTGTCAGGAACTCTGAAATCGGGGGACAACCACTGGGCCAACAGGGTCAATAAATAATACATAAGACAAGAAATAGTTTCAAATCATAACTAGTAGGGCTTAATGAGTATCAAACATTAAGAAAAAAGTAACGATAAAAGTTGTGTAGAGCAACAATCCCAATCACTTATGAAAGAAAGAAATTAAAGAAAAAATAGGAAATAAAACTAAATGTAAATCAAATGTAATCAAATGTAATCAAGTATATGTTAAAATGACGCTGCCAGTAGAATCAAGCAGGGAAGCCCCATATAGGCGAAACATTACCTAGGTAAATAAATGTGTATACTTATTCTTAAACTTAAAAACAGGGACAACCGACTTACCAAAGCGGTAAAAAGCACATAGGGTAAAAAAAATATATATACACACACACATATATATATATACATATACATACACACATTATATATATATATTAGTGATGGGTCAATTCCTGTTTTTTCCCGGTTCTCGGTTCGGTACCGGTTCTTAAAAATCGGTTCTCGGTTCCTCAGTTCTGACTTAAAAAAATAAAATAAATATTATTCACACAGTATTTATGAGGTATTTTAAGTAATAAACTAATTATTGTTTTGGCTACAAAAAAGCACTAAAAAGCATGTGTACAGACTTACATCTTCAACAATTTACTGTTTATAACACTGAAAATAATAATTTGTTTGTATTGTTCTGTCCTCAATGTTTTTTATTGTATGCTTACAAAGAAATGCATTGGCATAATGTTTCAGTCTTTAAAGAGGCTATCAAAGCAAATTAAAAGGTTTAGTATAGTTTTCAAGCTACAGTAAACACACCAACCTTAATAAAACTAAAATTTACTATATTAATCTAGTAATTACTTCAAGAAATCTACATACACCCTCCTTTAAAACATAGAAATAAAAAGAACATGTTACAATAATGGAAATAAATACAATGATGGTGATCTTTCAAACTATTAAAATAAAAAATTGTCCATCAAACTTATTGCCTACATTGAAACCAGTTTGTTTGCACAGTCAACAGTAAATTACTGCCACACTTCTGATGCCATTTCTTACACAATTTGCTCTATTTGGCCAGAATAATTATACTTTACAAGTGTCAACAAGCATTTTGTTTGACCAGCCAATAGTAAAATACATCTACACATCCATACACCACTTTACTATACATATATAAAAATAAAATAAACTTCCTCCTTCAAAAAAATCCCGTTTGTCTAAAAGAGAAAGTTACTAGCCATTACACTAGATGGCTGCAGATGCAGTGAACTTACATTCGAAAGCACTGCACAAAAAAATGCATAAAATTTTATAATGCCAAAAATTATTACGGAAAAATTTTAACCAATCATTAATTCTACTAAACAAACATTCTGTGGAATTTGCAATAAACCAGTCACCCTTACTTACGTGTCAACGACTCAATTAACTTCCTATTTTTAAAAACAAATTGAAACAAACATAGCGTCTTTCTGTTCTCACATCTTTGCTGAGGCACGTTATAGAGTTGCACACATCTATGAACTAGATCTATGGCACCTTCAACTGTTATGTTTTGATTGTGAAACGTACTTTGTTTACAGATGTGGCGAGAACATTGAATATTTTCACGTGTAATTTATTTTATAGTTAGAGATGAATATTACTCCATGGAAGTCCAAAAAAATAATTCATATGTGGATTGGACGTGAGTTGAGCCATTACATGCTGCAGTTAAGTTATAGTGAAGGACTATTTTCGTAAAGGGTTTCGCTATACTGCCGGTACCGGTACCAGCACCGACATTTTAGCTGCGGTTCTCGGTGCCGGTTAAACTGCTGAGAACCGTAGGAACAGAGAACCGACAACCGGTACCGACCCATCCCTAATATATATATATATGGACAACTAGGTAAAAGTAGACTGCCACACTGACTGACCACCATCCATATGGAGGGGGTTGGTGGGGCAGACAAACTAATAATAATAATAATAATAAGCAGGGAAAAAGCCACAAAAAAGAATAAGAAATAAAATCTATCCCCTGGGCAGGAGGTAAAGGTCCAGAGGACCAGGTACTCCAAAGCAAACTGCCAAGGGTATCTGGAAGGCACTCAACAGAGTGCTCTTTCAGAGGCTCAAGCAAACAAGTAAAAAATAAATAAATAAAAAAATAACCTCAGCAGGTAACTCTACCCTGATGATGACGACTGCAATGTAGACCAGAAACATCGGTGATATATTTTATCTTTGAAAGATTTGTGCAATGGGAGTGCATGACTTGATGTAAGTTTTTGGACATACGCCATTGCTAAAAACTTTTTCTGTTGAAGAAAAACTAAAAACTAAAAATAAAGAAATATATAAATAAAACCCAAAAAAGGCAAAAAATACAAAATTAAGCAAAAAATTGCTGTTGTCAACAAGGATATAAACACCACAAAATATTCCGTGACAGGAATATGGTCAACAAAAAAACAAAGAAAAACAAAGAAAAATGTACTAAGAGAACGGTGATATATTTGCCTTGGACGCAACTACAACCCAGAAGCCACGCTACTTCAGACAATGGCAGCGAAAGCCTACGATCTTTAAAACTAGTTAAGTTTACCTTCAATTTTGATGTATGATTTGTTGTAAAAAGTCTAAATTAAACTATTATAATATAACATTGAAACTGGGACATTTTTTAGGACAATCTGTATTATGTCTTGAAATTCTGCTGCTGTATAGTTCTCACTACAGGCTTACCAGAAAATCTATTTTTTTTATTTGCTAATTGTTAGTTTACAAAACAATATCAAAATGTTCACAATGTTGACTATTGTGCCAGTTTACTAGAAACTGCTTTGTATTGTTCAACTTTATAAAGCACTAAGTTTTATTTTTTTCCTAATTTTTTTATTAATTAATTAATTTATTTATTTATTTAAATTAGTTACATGCCCACAGACAGTCTTGAGACTTAAGAGGTGGGCACGACACAAAACAAGTACAACACAAAACAAGTAAAAACAAACACTATCACATATCACAATAAATAGAGACAGCACAGGATATTCACAAAACATGAAAACAGAAAAACTAGCAGTTAAACTGATTTATAAAGATGAAGACAACTAACATTGGAATATTATATGTGAATTCCAAAAGGATTTTCGAGGTTTAAATGTTAGCATGCCTTTGCCTAATTACAGATTGTACTCATCCTCTCAGCCGTGGAGTAACGTATAATGTCCCCAAAAGTCGAATTTGTGTGCAACTCTTTGCACTTATAACTTTGCAGGGTTGTGTTTCTGTAAAGTTTTTCCTGGACAAAAATTGCTTGTTTTGGCATTCCCTGCCATTCACTAAATTTATGCCCAGAAATTTCCCAATTTCTGTATATTAGTAATGTAGAATTGTACGTATAAGGTTGTATAATTTTAACCCTTTATAGTTCTACTACACAAAACTTATTTCTTTTATAAGGAAGCAAAAACTCAGGTCTTAAAATTTACAGTGAACTTTGAGATGTACCATGAATTTGTAATGTTCCAAAACAGTTTGATAAAAATGGTACAGCAGTTTACTTTTAGATTTACAAAATTTTATCTTGGCAAATTGCTTCCAAATGATTCCTTTGTAAAACATTTAAAGAGTTTTTACTCTTTAGTGCTGTTTTGCTTGTGTGGAAATCTAAAGCCTAGCTATAATTGAATAGCACATTAAACAGCACACGCACAGAAACGGAATACACATCTTGATATGAAACTAGCTACAATGACAGACAACACAACTACAGAAAAATTATATACAATTGAAACAAAGAAGTTAGGCAATATAATCTGAAGAGAAAAGCTATTAAGGCTGAATATGCTGACAAACTAATATAAAGATTGAAATACAGAAAACAATTTATTATTTTATTCCAGTCAAAATTTATAACTAATTATTATCACTCATAGTTTTATATGATATTAAGAAAAACCAACTGTATAACTAATTTATTGTATTTTTAGAAATATATAATCCTCAAAATTTTTTTTCATAAGTGAACTGAACATAATTGTCAACAAAGTATACCCCAAAATAACAATAGTACTTAGGCTTGTGCAAATATTAGTTTTTTTTTTTTTTAGTTTTAATCAAATTTTAATACAAACCAATTTATACTTGAATACAAATTGAATTTGAATAGTAAGAATGAGAATAATTAGAATCGTACAAAAAATTATTTATCACGTCACATTACAACAAATATTTTGGGCAATGAAATTTTCACAAAACACAAAATGAAGTGAAGTAATACTAAATCCAATCAATGTCATGAAAACTGTGAAATATTTTAAAAACAGCTTTATTCACAAAACAGTATTGAAATTAGCTAAAATTTACATTTTAAAACCAAGTTATTCACCCATTATGGTTGTTAACGGCATCCAGATAAACTGTATTTTAGTTGAGCAATATTACTAACACATTTACTAAAAATGTTTTACTTAGTTCTAAGGTATGTTGCAGAACACAAGTACATAATAAAACCACATGACACCACTTAACATTTATTTTCCATACATCATGCTACACCAGTAACTATAACCGGAACTGACGTTCACCTGTTGTCATCAGTCGCGCCAAACATCAACAGCAAGGCAGATGTACAACACCTTTCCCTTTATACTGCAAGACATGTGACCACTTGCTAGGGTTCTAGGATTTACTTGTTGAGACCAACCTTACATACATAGTTTTGCAGTTGCTTTTAAAAGTACACACTATGACTCAGAAGACAATTATACTGAGTACAACACAAGTGCAGATCACAACATACTAATTGACAAACAGACAATAATTGACAAGCAGACCACGCCTTTGCCTTTCCTTCTTTACAGTACACCATGCAATGACATAAATGACATACAACATTACAAATTTAAGCACTTCACCGGCTTCACCTCCCTTCCACTTCTGGTAGCCGGGTTTTGGCCACTTCTGTCTGTTGCTCCCTGAGAGTCAGCACCCTGCACAGCAGACACATCAGTCACCACATTCGTCGAAATTTGGGGCTCAAACCCCTGGAAGTCAGGCTCCGATGATGAGGTGCGTGGAGTCTGCTTCAGGCGGTTACCCTCCACGCCGCCAGTCTCGGTGTTGGGATCCTCGAGCAGGCGTGGAGCTGACTGGTGGGGCTTCTGCGAGGTCGTGGACTTCTTCAGATGGACCACATTGTGACGCACTATCGCATCACCCGATCCTCGCACCCAATAAGAGCGAGGTGATGGGTGTTTGTCCACAATGACTCCCGGCTCCCACTTGTAAGTTTTGTGGGTTTTGACAACCACATTTTCCCCTTTAATGAATGTTATCTCCTGTCACCTGGCAGTTTTTGTTGTACATGTCTTTCATCTGCCGCTCCTTTGACATTAATGATCTAACCACATGTTTCAGGGAGATTACCCTAGGTTTGAGGGTGTTTACCTCGAAGTCTCCTATTAAATAGTAACTAAGAAGGAAACCAGTCTAAGCAAGGAAGAGGGGTTTTTCTAAGTTCACGAAATAAGTTTCTGAAATCAGCGCCCTGACTTTTGAGTAGCAGCATTTTGCTAATCTTTACTGCCATTTCTGCCAACCCGTTACTGCGAGGATAATGAGGACTACTCATTCGTAGCTCAATTTCGCTCAGAGCGTAATACTGATGGCATTCTTGAGAATTGAATGGCATGCTATCAGCATTCAGCACTCATGGGAAACCATGAGTGCTGAACACTTGTTGCATGGCACTGATGACGGCAGAGGAAGTCTTTTTGGAAAGTTCACACACATCTATCCATTTGGAATATTTTTCCACAAGAACCAAATAACCTTTCCCAGAGAAGTCAAAAATGTCTGCACCTTCTGTGTCATATGGTAGCTTTGGAGTGAGATGTGGGCAAAGGGGCTGTCTGTAGTTGGTTGGGCGAAACTTCTCACACATAGAGCATTTTTTAATTAACTGCACAATATCAACTGACATAGATGACCAATGAAACAACTGACGACCCTTGGACTTGGTCTTAGATTCCCCGCAGTGGCCTTCATGAGCAGCTGTAGAACATATGGTCTTAGAGCCTCAGGAACAACAACCTTATCACCGAGGAAGACTAAGCCACTTTCAGCACAAAAGTCATCTCGCATTTTGTAATACGGTTTGCATACTTGAGGAACTCTACTGTACGGGGGCCAATCTGACTGACAAAATTGGGACACTTGACAAAGAGCCGCATCCTTAGTTGTTTCCAAGTGGAACTGAAGCAAGCATTTGTTTGACATAGGCAAGTGCTTACTGACGGAATGTACTACCTCAACCATTGCAGGATCGTCGCTTACCTTGTCTGTAAGATATGATCGAGACAGGTGGTCTGCGAAATACATGAGTTTACCAGGTAGGTAAGTAATGTTTAGGTCATACTTCAACAGTTTGAGACGTAACCTCTGAAGGCGTGCTGAACCTATATGATGAACCAGTTTGACCATAACATACACAAGTGGCTTATAATTAGATTGCACTAGGACCTGCTTACCATGAATGTAGTAGTGAAATTTAGCTGAGGCAAAAGAAACTGCTAAGAGCTCCTTCTCAATCTGGGAGTAGCTCTTTTCTGCCGCTGTAAGGGACCTGGAGGCAATGTGCATGGGGTGGAGACCTTTTAGGCCCTCCTGAAACAAAGTAGCACCTACCCCACTCTGTGAAGCATCATACTGTATAACAAGTTGGGTTTTGGGATCAAACATTGCCAGGACAGGTGCACTAGTAATGAGCAACTTAAGTTTACAAAAAGCCTCTTCATGACACAGAAGCCACAACCATTCTACATCCGATTTAAGAAGTTCATACAACGGGGAACACACACTAGACATACCTGGAATATAACAGCGAACCAAAATTGAACATACGCAAAGTACGTTGAAGTTCTTTGCGATTGCTGGGAGCCCGTAGACTAGTCAGAGCTCGGATTCGATCAGAATCAGGTGACATGCCTTCGGCGGAGAAGATCTGGCCCACATACCTCTCTTCAGAAACCTTATATTAAAGCTTATCTGGGTTGAACTTGATGCCAAGGCTGGCCGCATGTTCCACCACTTTCTGAGCACACATATCATGGTCACCTTCTGTTTCGCATTTGCAATGAATATCATCAAAGAATGTCACCACTCCAGGAATAGAGGTCAAATTCTCTTCGATAAACATCTGGAAATTTTCTGGGGCATTGGCAATGATGTATGGCATGCGTAGATAGTGATAGCAACCAAATGGTGTTGTGCAGCCCACTAGTATTTTTGGCACAATTTAAAATTTGAATTTTTAAAAAATAATGTCTTCAGTCATTCTTTTACTGAAAGAATTTAAACTTTTTCCTGCTCCTGTACATTTCCATTCAACCTTTGTCAGACCTGTCTCCCCAATTTTTCCCAGCCCTAAATCCAATTTTTGCAGAGTCTTTGCCAGTCAGTCCGTGTATCGTTTTATCCCCGCCTTGGCGCACGAACGTCGTCTGTAATTCGACTCTGATCCGTGACGAGAACTGCTGTGCTCTGCAAGCTCTCAGGACAGGCTAATTCCAAGACCTCGCCTGACGCGAGCACTTCTGGACATGATCTCGAATCATCTTCGCCAAAGTACAGTCACGCCTCTGGGTCCTGTAGAGCCACTTTCCCACTGTCATCAGCAGCCCCCACACCTCTCCCCCTCTCCAAGTTTTCCTGGGAACACCGGCCCAGGGTCGGCCTCTCCCCAAGGCCTTATGCTACCTGGTGGTAGTTTTGCGAATCACTTCCCCTGGGAGTTTGAGCACCTGCTTAACGCCTGCCCTCTGGCGTCTCCCGCAGCAACCAGTACCCAGTAGTTCCTTCCCAGGCCACCAGGGTGCTGGCCTAGTCCACTTCATAAGCCACATGCAGCTAGCTGTGTCCTCGTGCGAGTCGACCTCTAATCTGTTCAGCCACATTTCAGTAAGTCGCGCTGACATCGGCCGGTACCACCAACTTCGAGATATCAAAGTCTGCTTTTCTCGAAAAGCCCCTCAGTAACCGTCGGAACCTTTCGGTTCGAAAGCAGAAGCTTCCCCCCCCCCCTTTCTTTCTTTAACGTCGCCTTTTAATTACGAGTCTCTGGCGCCCAAAATTTACTGCGCGCAGCGATTCTGGACTGGCTACTTCGTATCTACGTCATCAAGACGCCTCTCCGTTTTTCTTTTAAGATGTGATCAACTAGACAAAGGATGATTCCCACAACTGTAGTGTTTAGGCGTTAGTCAGTCTGTATAGATCTAGCTCGTAGAAGTAGTCATGTTATAGTCATCATAAATAGTTAATTTTTTTTAAATCATGAAACGTCCGCGACAGGTCCATGTGCTCAACGCCCGGGCAGATCCTGGAAGACATCACCCTGTTTGAGAGGGACCAAGTACCAGGGTACAAGTACCGGACCAGAGAAAAAGTACCAGACCAGGGTACAAGTACCGGACCAGTTTACAAGAACCGGACACATTCCAAGGACCAGATCAGTCTCCACGGCCCGGATGACTAAGGCCCTCTGACGTCCCGTCAGCTGTTGCACTTCGTCCAGTAACCTTAAAACCGCCAGCCCTTCAGTTTTTGAAAACCTTTTTGGACTAGCATTGAACCACGACGTTGCTCATATCAGACAGCCAGAAGTTTCTTGCGACTACTTAACATGTTTATTGTTACGAATTTTATTTAAATTATGTTGAAGATCTATTTAATTGTCTAATAAGGGCTGGCCCATTCTCCTAATAATGTGATTTTAAATTCATGTTATAGATAAATATTTTTGTTAATCAATTTATAAAATATCCAATATGAAAATAATCAGAAGTAAAACAAAAACAGAAGTACTAATATCTAGACGAAATCATTATTTTGCCTTCTGAAACCAAAAGATCCACTTGTTCCCCCCCCCCAGTCATCACGAGAGTGAATTGTAACAAAGTTGTAACATAACTTGTGTTTACCCTGTTATGACTGAGAAGTGTAACAATAAAATGGTAGCAGAGCCTGTGGTTTCAGTTATAGGTAGTGTGTGATTTCGTCTATACGCAAGCCCAGTAATATTACAAAATTAAAAATATTTTTTCAAAAATTTTAATTGTTAGTATAGATATAATTTTTTTATACAACTTTTAAGCTGGCACTATTCGTAGGTAGTTAAAAACTATTTGTAATGTTTTAAGTGTAATACAGTCAAACCTCTCTGAAACGACCCCTCACAGTTCCCAGGAATAGGGTCGTAATAGAGGGGGGGTCGTAATAGATGTTTTCCGAAATTTTCAGTTCATTTCAACCCCCCCCCCCCCCCCCCTTCCCAAAACGCTACTCGCTAACCAGCCGTACAATGGCAGGATGCTGTCTCTCACAATGACAATGCTAGACGGCTTTGCTTTAAACCCACTTCAACCTTCATGACAAGTCCGTCGCCCTACATGCCACCTCTAAAGAAAATATGTGTTAGTTTACATGTATGTTTTCTGCTTTCCGTAGTTAAATACACTAGAACCCCGATGTCACGAACCCCGGATTTAACGAAGCAGTGATTTTACGAATACATTCTCGGAACCGTCAAAAAATTGGACATTTTGACCAAAATGTGAAAATCAGAAAAAAAAAATTTTAAAAAACGAAATGAAAGATCATTAAATTCTGTTAATTTTAACACACAACGTATTTTTGTGTCGGCTTTAATACAGTAGAATCCCGCCGATGCGACCCCCCTCAGATGCGTCCATTCCGTTTATACGACCGTTTTTTTAGAAACTGTGAAAAATTTTAGCAGAGAAAGTCGAAAATTTGAGTAAAATCGGCTGAAAAACAAGTCTGTTACACTTTGTTGGGCGCTATGTGTTCACGTTTATCTTGGCGAGAGCTGTACTGTAAGTAGGAAGGCATACAAAAGACGGCTAAAAATAGATACCACCCCTCTAGACTCTCCACGCGGCAGTGTCTAGCCGAGCTCGGCGCGTCCACTATCGCACGAAAAGCCGTCTCAGTTGTCATGTTATCTTACACCTTCTGCGTGAGAAACTGTCAGCATCCTCCTCCCCTCCCACACTGCGTGCGGAAAAAGCCAGGTTGTATAGTCCATTCTCGGTAAAATAAATATTTTAGGGGCTTATACGACTGTCCTTCGCCGTTAATAAATACTTTATAAGTTTAAGTTACTATGATACAATTTGTTTATTAGTCACACAGCAGTTTCTGCTAAAAAATCACTAATACCTCGAATTTTATTGAATAGAAAAATTTAGCAGGGCCGTAAATATATTTATTTTACTGCATAGTTACTTTTTCATCTGCATTCGAACGTGTTTTTTTTTCTTTCTTTTTTTTTACGCTGTGAAGGGTCGTGGAAAAGATAATTGCTTGAGCTGTCAAAATAAACATCGCTGACGGCAAGGGCGGGAGCGCATCCTGTCGGTCTGTCGCTGTGATTATCTACTCCAAAAACATGTCACAGCATTTCAGGATAGCATTGTTCTTATATCTTTCGTTTAAAGCCGAATGTTTTCTACCTGATCCACACAAGTTCCTTCGCCACGTTTTGAACGAAAATAACAACCAGCCGGCTAGCATAGCCGAACTCGCGTGACGTGAATTCACTTAAGGAAATGGGTGTCGTGTGGGGCTGGCTTAAGCGCTGACAGCGGTCGTAAACACGTTGCCACAAAAACCTTTATCTGCACCCTGCCGGCAAAGGGACGTGGAATGGGGGTTATTAAGCGCTGACAGCGGTCGACAGGAAGTGGTATCTATTTTTAGATATGCGCTGCCTACGGCTGTACAGCACTCGGCAAGATAAACGCAGTAACACACTACTCACCACAAGAAACTTATTTTCTGTCCTGTTTCTTCGGATTTTCGGCAATTTTTCACGGTTCCTCGAAATCGGGTTGTAATAGAGAGGTGGTCGCAATAAATGGGGTCGCAACAAAAAGGTTTTACTGTACCTCAATGCTATATTCAGTTTAGTATTTTGTGAGAAATATTTTCTGTTCCGCCTCTCGCAGGCCGCAGCCGGCCTTCGCCGCGTCACCTGCGCGCTGCCACGCGCGAAACGCTATAAGTCACGTCCAACCTTCCCCTTTCCCCGCTCCGACATTACGCTCCGCCCAGGCCGCCGAGCACCGCCAGCCGCCTGCACACGTGATAATATGCGACGACACAGAACACCCTCCCTCTCCCCCTCCCCAGTAAGTCCAGAGGCCATCAATCTTCGGCTCACGACTGTCATTCTGGAAAAACAGTGCACAGTGCACGCCTACATTCCTGACCAGTCTATGGTCTAATTATTTCCCCAAAAGATAATATATGTATACTAGTCCTTTCGGACGTTAGTTTGTTGTTTATCTCCCGGCACCTACGCGCGCCACCATGTTATCTCTTCACCTCATGACAGAGCTGCCAACCGCGCGGAACCCCCTCTCCTCTTCCTGTATGCTCCTCCCGCGTGCCACGTATTTTGTAAACAAACCACCCATGTCTTGCACGTCCTAATAATACTAATTTTAAGTCACCAAAACATGCACTAGGATTAATCTATACTGCATTAAATTTAGCAGCAAAGCATTTCTTTTATCTAGGGAAATTCAAATATAACATGATATATAACTTATAATAATATAAATAATACAAATAATAATAATCATATTAAATATTTTGTTTTTGCTCATGTTAAGATTCTGCCATTGTTTACATTTTCTAAGCATCTTAAACTTAATTATTAAAATTTTTAATAATACATAAAATAAATCTAAAAAAAAAGGGTCCATTCATTACGTAATATAAATTAAGAATATACTCTTAAGTTAAATGCACAAGTACTCTAATTCAATTGCATCGTTCACAAGCAACGTGAATATACTTCGTAATATCATTTCATTGTGTTACCATACACATCCATGTGCCTAGCGTTTAATTAAATGAATTTCGTGATCACCCAAAAAGAGGTGCAGTCACTTTCTTTTTGCCTTCAACGAAAGGTTTATTAAATATTATTATCTGTGTGTCTGTCGAATTTTCCCCACACGTTTTTTTTTATGCTAGCACAGCTTGTATTTGTGTCTCCACGTGTCTTGTGCATGCCATAAGTGAGTTAAATCAATTGTATTCCAGCCCAAATGTGTGAAATGAAAGGTGTTTGCAGTGAGATATGTTTGTACTAACCTGTAAGGCATTAAACAGGAGCTGGTGTTCAAACTTCTTTACACCCAGGATCTGCTGGAACATGTCGTAGAGCTGCTCCTTCGACAGGATCAGCTCACTGTTCAGCGACTGTTGTTGCATCCTGGAAGGTCGCTTTGAATCTTCATCACCTACTAGGAACACGCTCATCACACTAATATCTCACACCTCACGCCTCATGACAGTCCACCTCTTTTGCACAGGGCTCAGTTTACAAGATGACTCCTTTAATGACTTTTCCTATACAAACAAAATATTTAATATTCCTAAGTCATAAGATTACATGATATTCTGATACAACAGCATAAACAACACATTTTTTTTTTAAATAAATTAAATTGATCTATGAAAAACATAACATTGTAGGGAACAAATTTTTAATTTTCTGCAAATGTTAAATTAGATCAAGGTTTCAAATTTATGAGGGCCCACAGTGGTTTAGTGGTCAGTTTAAAAGCTTCCCACCAAAACAATCCAGGTTCGATTCCTGACAGTGTTGATCCAAGGTTTTTTTTAAGTGAATATATGGTGGATTTTGGAGTGAAGCAGTGATTTTTCTCAGGGTAAGCTTATTTATCAATGCATTAATTTGCTGCTCCATGTCATTTTCCACCCCCTTGTATATCATTAGTTACTTTGATGACACCACAGGTAACTCAGAAATCTTTCAGTTCACTTTAAATTTTTGCTTCCTCAGTACAATCAAAGAATTTTTTTTAACTTAATTAATTTGGTTTGATTATGGATTTGGTATTAATTATGTTTAGGCTTGTGTGAATATTGTAATTTTTTTAATGCAAATACAAATAATTTATTATTAGAAGGTATTCAATTCTACTTTGAATACAAACACTATAAAATAATTAATATTAAATTGTAACAAATATTAGACATAGCATAACTCGTCAGTTTGTCATTTACAAACGTTCACTGATAAGTTTAAGTCATTTTACAATAAACAGGCAAAGTTTTCTCACTATTGTCTCATAAAAGAGTAGCGGAAAAAAGTGCGTAGACAATTCAAAACACCAACTATTTGTGGCATTTTAAATATGAAAATAAACTAAATAAACATTTCATCGCATATACTTGTAGCGGGAAAAATAAATAAATGTCAATATGAGCTAGTTCATTTAATCTGTTTCACAAATACAGAATCTAAAAGAAATTCACATTTTTTGTGAAACTGATTGATTTTGTTGTATTTTGTGGTTCTCAAAAACATTTTGTGGGCAATATGTAGAGCTACTGGATCTGAAAAACATGAATAAAAACTTAAGTAAAATGTTGGTTTGGTTAGGTTAGGTTAGCTGCATAAAAACACATTTTTTATTTAAATAATTGAACAAACATTTATGTTTAATTATTGTAACTGACTTCAGCTAACCAACCTTTCACTGCAAACATGAATTTTACAGTCTAAATGGATGCAAATATGGCAGTATGTGCTTCCTTCATTCAATGTCAAAAACATGTAATTCAGGACTTTATGTCACACAGTTTTACACTAACCTCTAGGCTACAGGACCTACATGATTATAGTGGGCTCCGAACAACATGACACCAGATTTGCTGTTCACAAATTGAGCCATGCCCTATGCTTGGGATCAAACCCATGACCTCAGAACATCAGAATGACAGATTAGCAAGCATGACCCCTGTGGGCCCTTCATGCAGTGTGAATTAATTAACAATAACACATGGTAGAAACAAGAAGGCCAGGGTTAGGGCTGTACTGTAGGTGTCAAAATAGAGTACTGTTCAGTTAACAGGATTCAATAGGTTGCAGTACTTGTTCTAGACTTCTTGACTTTTTATTTTTAGGTTTCAAACTCTTGAATTTGCTTTTTAATTCTTGATACAAAAACTGTGCTTTTGTGTTTTGTTCTCGTGAGATATCCTTTCTGAATGTTCCATAGAAAACATTTTTCAAGAGACTACTCTATGATCAGAAGAAAACACTTTAAATAGTCTAAACTTGCACAATAATATGTAATCACTAAACAGAAGCAAACAACCAATTTCAAGCAATCTCAAAAAACTGATAGTTGTTCTTTTTTTTCTGCTCTTTCTGTTTAGTTCATCATGAGCTCGTAACACAGAACAAACCAAGCATGCACAAATGATTTATAGAGTAAATATAGACCTTTAAAATCCCAAAGATAAAGCTTATTTGATTTAAAAGAAACATTCCAGCTTGTACAATACTGGAGCTAAAACATTTATTAAAAATTTTTTTTTTGAAACAAGTCTGACACAGTGTTACACATGATGGTCTTAAGACCGACACTCACGCATGCTAGCTACTCTTATATGAAAAGAGTTAAACTTTTTGTGAATGTAATTCTAATGCAGTACAATTTCACTGTTTATCGACAATATGAAATTTGACTACAAAATATGCTGTACCAACAGTATAAATGTAAGTTACAAATATAATTCATTGTTTTAATTCTAGCAGGCATTCCTGTGTATTGCTATAACTTTGTCAGTTGCTGTTTCTATTTTGTAAATGGAATTACACATTTTAGCACAACTATTTTGATATTTTAATTTATTTAAGTTTCATATTTATGTGACTTTAAAAATTTTGTAAATATTTTTGTTTCTGGCAATTTTTTTGGATTACCAGACAAAGGCTGAAACTGAATTAAACTTTAAGTTTTAGTTTACACTTGTAACTACTTATTGTTTGCTTTCTTCCATGTTGATAATTTTGTGATTAGAACAACTGAGTTCAACTTTTTTTTTTAGTTTTAGTTTACATTTGTTTTCTACTCATTTGTTTACTTTCTTTCATGCATATAATTTTGTGATTAGGGCAATGAAAAGTGAGTTTAGGGTTGTTATCAATTGCAAATGCCTTGTTTGGTGTGATTTGTTAGTACATTCAGTACAAATCAATAAAATGATGCAAGGAATAATTCAAAGAAGACATTCCTACAATTTTTTAGACCTTCAAATTTACTAAACAAGCTACAAATTTGTGAATGCCAGTCAAATGGACTTGAAAATATAAACGATAAATTTAGAAGACTATTAGAAAGAAATTGGTAGAATGAAAAATATTCTCTAACCAATTAGTTCAAATACATCAGTTATTAATCTTTTACATCAGCTATGTATGTGACACTATAGTGATTGAAAACACCTCTGGTAGTTGTCTGAACCAGTCTACAAAGACTGTTGTTTTTCTTGGTAAAATTATAAGAAAAGCAGTATGGAATATGTACTTAATTTAAGGTTGTATAATGGAAGGGGCAATGTTCTACAAAACCTCACTGTAACATTGTAGAATGTGTAATTTCTGAAGATGTAGTGTTTTAATGAGCATTTTAATTTAACTTTAACCAATTAAAGGAAAATTTTTAGTTTAAATTATAATCATGTTTTATTTTAGGTACTTATTCAAGAGCAGTCCTAGGACTGCTCTTAGACCAAAGTAAAAGATATTGCTGCATTCTTTGAATAATTCTTGCAATGGGGAAGCTTAGTTTAAAAGATTTTCAAGGACATACACCACTGCTGGTTTTAACTGTATTTCAAAGAGAAACCATAAGAATGAACAACAATGATGAATACACAAACAAAGAAAATCAACCGATGTAAAATATAAAACACATAGACAGCACCAAGAGAATTCAGTGGAAAGATTTTGTTGGAAAAAAATATCACAGCTCAGACAAACAGTGGCTTGACAACAATGAGACAGTTGTAACAAAAAATCACAACATACAGAAAAATAATTTTGGACAACACAGAGACAACAGACGAACCCAACAATGAAACTGAACAAATAATCTGGACAACACAATGACAACATAGCAACGCACAGACGAACCCCCAGCAATGAAACTGAACAAATATTCTGGACAACACGATGACGGCACAGATGAACACATTAGGCTTACCAAGACAAATAGTTGTGACGTTTCGGGAACTGACATCTGTTCCCGTCATCAAGCACAGACAGACTGATAGAGGACACTGGAAAAACAGGGTTTTTTTTGTGTGTTTGACCACCTCTTCTAGTGCGGCCAATGATAGGTGAGCAGTCACCTGAATGGTCGTGCACCTTATAGCTTTTTTTATTGACTGGTGTCTTGCTGTGAGGGTTATTGATTTGAAATTGTTTTTCATAATAAGTTACTTTCTGTTTTTATTAAAGGTATCCAAATATTTTTTTTTTTTCATTCAATACTTTGTTGACTGATTACCTAGTTGTTACTGGCAATAAATGCTAATTCCTTTAGATTCCTTATAATTGGGTGTACTTCCTGAATGAGTGGAGTAGTTGTGTCTCAGAGTATGTATTTTATGACTATTGTCCCAGTCATATTCGGCAAGTCTAGATTTTTGAGTTTCCCCATTCTTTACATTATTTTTGTGCTCTTTAATGTGTGTTGAAAGGACTCTGCCAGTTTCTCCTATGTACATGCAGCCAACTGCCAACTCACAGGGAACCTGATAAACACAGTTTTGGAACTGAAACTTGTTAAGTGACTGGATTTACTTTGGTGATCATGCTTTTGATAGTGGAATGGGATTTAAAAACTATTTTTAGTCTGTATTTGTGTTTTTCTTCATCTTATTTATTCTGGGAGGCCACAGACATACGGATTAACCAATGTACAAATTGTTTTTTTGAGCAATTCTTGCAGAATGTGGGATTTGTTGGTTGCCTTGTGCTGTTTTATGATGCCAGGTAGGTAACCAATTGCTAGGAGTTCATCTGATCTTGTCACAACCTATTATTTCTGCTTGGTCAAAGTGTGATTTAGACAAATTTTGGTGCTTGTTGGATGGTTGGAATTGAAGTGCAGGTATCTGCCCGTATATTTCAGTTTCCTGTATACTTCAGTGGTGATTTTGCAGTTTACCTTGGTTTCTGTTTCGTATGTGAAGAATTTTGCAAATTGTCTTCAAATTCACTTAAGCCATCTATACATTGAATAATGGGAGAAGAATTTTCGACCAAATAATAATGTGTGGTATTAATGGAAAACACGGTACATAAACTATGCACAACATATGTACGTATGTACAAGCAGCTTTATATTACATTAAATATTTTTAAATGTTGTTAAAAAGTAGTACATTACAAAAAAAAAAGAAACTTAATAAAAAAATAATGATGGCCCCACAGACTGTGATTTGAAACTTGTGGCCTCCTACACATCTGTTCTGCTGTTCATCAAGAGTAGGTCAGTTGCAGCCCGTCACAATCTGTTTTTTTGCCTTTATTTTTAAAATTGTCTTAACATAATGACAAATGTAGTTAAACATGAGATGTGAAAACAGAAATAAGTGTTTTGACAGCCTAGTACACAATGCCAGTATATTCTTATATGCACTTATCAGGGTCATTTAAGTTTTGACATGAAATCATCTAAGTTCTGCTTGTGCTAGGTATTGCATCAGCCATTTCAGCTGTACATATGATACAGTTGCAGAAAATGATTCAGTAAACACATATGCCATAAGTTGCTTGAAATGCTTGTTTATCAATAAAAGCACAACAATTGAAATAACAAGCTTTACACTTTACCTTTGACTGAAAGAAACATTTTTTATGTTTTGTTTTTATCACTAGAGCATTATTTTGCCCTTTTTGCCGACATCATAACATAAATTGTTAAAGAGTTCTAACTGAATGACAGCTACGTTACCATAGTTGTCTAGCACCCTGGGCAGAATGGCTAACCTATCTGTTTTAGTCTGTGGCAGGGGAACATTTGTGACGCATAACACAGTCATGTTGTGTCACTGTATTTTAAATTATACACAGCCTTTGCCGGCAACAAGCCTTATGGTGGGTCAAGAGTAATTCCAGAGATGTTTCGAATAACTGAAGTCTGGATATATGGTGATGCATTGTACAGAATAAATGTGTTTTATATTATGAAAGTAAATAATTACTCATATGCAAGCTTCTGATAAAGTTCTTTCATGCAGGTATGGAAATTATTTTCAAGCTTTTCTCTCCATATTTGATTTAGTGAAACACTATTTTAAACACAGGGAACAAAGACATGGAAGTTCAGAAGTTCATCAACTGATTATGCAATTCATTTATAAATATTTAAAGTTAATCTTTTTAATGGGTTTATTACTACAGCAAAAAAATTTTTACATTATAAGTCCATACCTTTAAATATACAATCGAATTTGGCCATCCATGATGTAAGGACAGTTTCTTTGCTAAGGCCATCAATTTCTGGTAACGATCTGTAAACACATCAGGGTATGTAAATTAGAAGACAAAAATTATACACAATGGTAATACAACTTAAAAATAACACCTTAAACCATAAAAACACAAAACTCAGAAATTTTTTATGCATTTAGAAGTTTTATACATAGCTTTGTTTTTAACTTCAAGTGAGAGAATTTTAATTCAACCAATGCGTAATAGATTTATTTATGATAATTACTTACTCATCATATGCATATCAAAAAAATATTTTGCCTTGCTTTTGTATTAGGAAAAAAATTTCATGTTGAATTACAAAAAAATTTTTAACACTTTTTTAGTGTCAGTAAAGGTTACTGCCAACTTTATAGGCATAATGAAAATTTATGTCATTGAATACTTGAAAAGGTAACATGATCAAAGATATCGAAAAACAGTATCTTCCATCGTTATGTTTATCTGGGGTTCTGGCGACCCGTCACTAAAGTGATTTGGGTTTAGGACTCAAGTACGTAGTACTTCCTGTATTTTGATAAAGTGATAAAAAAATTACACATATTTCTTCCTGTTTTTATTTTGAATTTAATTTTTGTTTCAAGTATACTTTTGATTTGAAATCGGAACAAATATTGTGTTTCATATGTTTGTAGACATTTTAGAAAAGTGTGGCTGCTAAAATTATATTTTTTCATCACACAAGCATTGATACAAGAGATTAAAATATAATTTTTAAAAAGCACAACTTATTAACATATGAAAATAACAGAATGTCAGATATAACCAGTACCTGACTCTTTTTTCGATATTGTTCCTGAAAACTTCACGGAAGTCGTGTTGCGAACATGCGCCAGATTGAACCATTTTCATAACCCTCTCTGAGCGGAGAAACACCTCGTAGTAACTCTGAACAGCGTTCTGGAAGGCCTCGTCTGCCATGATCTGCGTGTCTCCCTTCAAAAAACTCTATAACACCACAAACTTTATATAACTTCTGCACACAGAATACGTAATACATTAACTCATTTACATTAAGTACTCATGCTATAATTTCTGTAACTATATTTTTCTTTCATTTAGTGTAATGTGTAGATGATGCTAATAAATAAATAAAAAATATATTTATTTTAAGTTTTATATTTCACCATTTTACAATACTATACTGCATGAAATAGTAAATAATTTTTTTTCTCACCAGAGTATAAAGATCAAAGGGATTCGCTAAAAAAAAAAAAACATTAGCTTCTGAACACAAGCATACCTGAAATCTTCCTTGGATGGTTTCTAACTGCTGTTTCGTTATCTTAGTCTGGCGACGAGTCATGTCAGTCGGCTGCTTTGCATTGAACGGGTAGGCTATGCATCTGGATATGAACACATAAAGTTGTATCTTCTGTTTCCGCTCTTCTTCTTCGCGTTCTTGTTTGTCCTTGACAAAAACATACTTTCAATAAGAAAAGATAAATCTGTAAACATGGCTAATCATATATGAAAGTAAAGTTTGAATTACATGGGGTGGCATTACTAGCTAACAGTTGGTTAAAAAAACTTGTGTCTATGTGACCATGTTGTCAATAGCTCAGCAAGTGTTGATTACACAAAGTGAGTAAAACTCCCTTACTTACTCCAAGTGTCACATCTAGGTGTTTATTTTTTTTTTATCAAAATAAAAATATAATATAAACAACACTGTTTATTTTTTGCAATTTAATAATTAAACATTTTATTTAGACTTCAATAACCAATAATAAAATACCTAGTGATGACATGCAAGTAAAGAAGAGTACCTGCTTATAACAGTACAACTTTATTGTCTGGTACAAAACGTAACTCACACCGGATTTGTTTCACTGAATGCAGGCACAAATTTAAAGGGAAGGGCAATGGATGCAAATGCCCCCCTTTCACCCTTGAGCTATGGCCGAAGATCTTACTGTTTACAGAAAAAGTCCCATTAATTGAAAAATTTTTTAAGTCACGATGGACAATTTTTTATAATAAAAATTCAGATCAAAAGTTATATATGTAACATCAATGTCCAAATTTTCCAATTCAAATTTATGTCATATCAAAATTTTATATATATAGGACAGTCAAAAATGTTTTAAGTGCTGCAGTCATTTTACTAGCAAGTGCTTGTAACAGCTAAAAAAGAAAAAAAAATGGGTGTGTGTACTTATGTACACGCGTGAGAAGTTATACTTCTTTGGCATCATTAAAAATAGTTTTTAATTGCATGCAAATAATTAATTACAATAAAATAATAAAAGGGCTGGAAAAAGATAGTCACCACAGTCAATAAAGTTCAGTTTAAATTTGAAAAATTAAATAAATAAAATTTAGAGAATAACAAATATATGACATCATTTGTACTGAATATTATAAGATTCTTAATTTTAAATATTTATTATTTATTATTGATTATTTAATATTTTAAAAGAAAATAAACAAATTTAATAATAAAATTAATAATTTTATTTAAGTTTATTCATTTTTTAAATATTTATTATTTTCTTTATTAAATATTCACTTTTCATTTTTATCAAAAAGTTTTCATTAAATTTGTTCATTTATTTTTATAAATATTTATTATTTATACAATTTAATAATAAATATTAAAAATTAATATTTTAATTTGATGTTCAATTTTAATTTTTATCACAAATTTTTATTAAATGTTTTATTAAATTTATTTCTTTATTTTGTAAATATTAAATAACCAATAATAAATATTTAACATTAATAATTTAATAATATTTAGTATTAATTATATTAAATAATATTTTAATTTATATCAATAAATAATACATACGGATACTTAACCTCAATTATATTGGAGCACTTGAAAATGTATCTAAGCACAATTTTTTTTACTAATATTTACGTATAGTAAATAATATTAATCAAAATATTCAATTTAAATCACTACTGAATATAATTTATTAGCACATATATAATTCGCACTTGTATGAAACTAAAACACGTGTTGTGAATGTAGAAACTAGAAACATGTGGATAAATATTATAAATATGAAAACAGTGGCGACGAGCGTGCCAACATGCGCGACTAATAGAGGTTCTATTTCTATTTTGTTGGTAGCTTTTTTCTAGACTTAATGAGCGGTTTAGCGGGCAGCTTCAACCTGTCAATTTTGTGTTACAGTGATGCGCGCGCCTCTTAAAATTTCACTCTCATCATTTTTTCACAGCGCGCCTAAAGAAGTATAACTTCAAAAAAATTGTTGCTAAGTTGCGGTCTTTTGTTTGTAAGTGCTATGCTGAAAGATGCATTAACTCACTTTTTGCGCTTTAATTAATTATATCTCGGTAACTTTCACAACAAAGGTGTGTATTTCAACTTTAAGATAGGCCATATTGTCAGTGATAGCAGTAACAATAGTGCATTCTCTTCGGCAGAGGAAATGGATGACTTCGTAGAACATGCTGAGCATATGTAAAAAAATTTAACTCAACAAAGTCAATGTTTCTCGTTATTCTGTCTGAGGCAGACACGCTGTCGCTCCCTCAGGTGAGACCCTTATCCCTCCGCCGTATTCCAGACATTGCAGCAGCAGGCAGGTTCGCTGATCATACTAGTGTAGTTGCTCAGGCTCGGAGATATTGGGCACGTAATATACTTGTTAGGTTAAAAATTTTGCACGTATTGGCCAATTGGATCGGAGATTTGGGTGATTTCAATTGTGGTATTGCTGTTCAATGAACAATTTTTTTACGGAAATACCTTTTTGCAATAATTAATTATTATCGCAGTAATCGTTTCATCGCTTTCGTTATGGTAAGTCTGAATACCTTAAGAAAAATTGTAATTATATGTTTATACTGAAATCACTGAGAAATTAAGCATTCCCTCTATGGTAATTAGTATCTGGTTTTCCAAGTTCATTTAATAAATTTTAATAATATTCAAGCAATAGCTGCAGCGTAAGAAAAATACTAATTTTGGAGGAGATTTAACTATATATCTTATTGAAATAAACTGGATCAATAATTAAGTATTAATAGTAAGCTTTCCACAAAGCAAAATATTTAAGTCCACTTATTGTTATGAATATATGAATTTCCATAAATAATAATATTTCTGTATAATTGTCTAATCAACAATGGTCTCAAAATATGGAAAATGGTTTTAAAAATATTTCTAAAGTGCATCATATTATTTAAATATCAAAATGATTAATGGTTTTTAAAATTAATTTAAATGTAATAATTTCTTATTAATTATTAACAATTAGAATTATGGCCACACATATCAGCACTGTCGTATGCAAACCCTATTTTCCTAATAAAAATAAAGCAAATAATAATTGAGCTGTAGCTGCTGAGTAGAGACAAATTGTTAGAAAATTTACTCCCCTACAAAAATTTTTTTGGTTACTGGTATCTATTGTTTTTTTTTTGTCACTGGTTAAACAAAAAACTTTTAGTTAAAATTTCTAGTAAGTAAATATATGAATAACTAAGAACATAATTTTTGGTTCAACATACAGTAATCACAAAACCAGAATGAATTTTCTGTAAGATAGAACAATGTTATAAAAATTTATCCCCATCCCTGTTTCGAGCACAAGTCTAGCTATGTGGCTGATTGAATGAAACTGAAGACTATTCACCATTGTAATATAAATTCTGAGGTAGTTTGAAATTTGAATCCAAAGTAATTATTCTCATGTGAGTAGCTAGTAAACCCCATGTAATCGACATGCTGACATATCTGGTCTACTTAACTATGCATCTTCGTTGGAAATACTTTCATACCAACCCCACACTGCTATCGCACATTTATGATTTCTTATGCAGAGTTCACTTTGAATGGTCTTTAATTCTGACCACACATAAGATGGTTGCTTATATTTTGATCTGAAAGTATGATCTCTCAATACTGAACTAGAAATTTAGTCTAAAATCTGTTTTATTTTTATTGTAAACTTGCCTATTTGAGAGACCAAGCGGTGCTCATTTTAACTTTTCCAAATTTATATTCAAATACTATGATATTTTTTTTACTTTAGATTTAATAAAATTTTACAAAATAATGAATATTTTTCCATAATTAAAAATGTGTGTTTAATAATATTTTACAAAATATGTGCAGTAACAAAAATTAGTACCTAAATGCATATTAAATAAATGAACTGATTAAAACATCATTAATGGTGATTCATATTTAATATTCTGGATAAGTGCTTTAATTTTATTGCATACCCTTAATATTAGGTTTTAGTTTTGATTGAAGAGGTAACATATGTAAATTACTTAGAACAGCTGATTACAGTAATGGAAATAGGTATATATTTTATTTCTTACATACATATAGGAATGCACATGACCCTTCAGAAGTAATGGTACCAGATTATGCAGCATCTCTTTCCCCTCAACATTCCCACCCAAGGCAAAACTATTCCCTAAAAATATCTGAGCAAATTTTTGAAGCATCACAAATTATACAAGTTAAAAAATCAAATTTTAGTTTTCTATTAAATTTTTACCTTATCATATTGTCGCAGTTCAGAATTTACCAGAGTCTATGAAATCAAATTTTTGAACTCTACTATTGGGACTCTCGGCTGGCAGCTCTGTTCACTCTGCAGCGCAAGTGGCATAATAAAGTAATTGGGGCATGGAGCTGGCGCAGCACGCTGCTGGTTTGCAGATTGTTCATTCTTTTTTAGTTTGTTTGTCCAACCGTGCGCTGGCACGGCCACTGGCACTGCTGGTGCAACATGCCGCGCCATTTGGCTGCACGAGTGGAGGGAGGCAACCTGCTCAGCTCTCCTGGTTAGTTGTTTGAAAAATTTTGTTTCAAAATCCAGGATTGTTCTGGTAGGCACGGTGAGCAGAAGGTTTTTAAGTGACAGAGAGTTGTAGGTCGGAGCTCACTCTGGGGGGAGGCTATGCCCCTCCCCAAGGCACGAGTTGGTAGTGTTCGCAGTCGTAGATAAAAAAGTTTTAGGGATCACTGTATGGGAAGGCTATGCCTTTCCTTGTCAGTACTGATTCCAATCGACTTCAAGTTTTGCCTCAGTAGTTGCTCATCATGAAACTAGTGGGTAAGGATCAGTTGTTATTAATTTTTATTAAGAGTTAAGTTTTAAATTTAAGATATACATCATAAAGGTTATGGAAAAATTTTGTGATGCTCTCTATAATCACTACCTAAATCATTGTCTTAACAACTGTGGAGCCGCCAATTCATAATTTTAACTGTAATCTACGTAGACATGCTATTTGTAATGAAAAGACTGATTTGTATTAAGCTGTTTTAACTCTTTTAAAATAAATTAAGTTATTTTTGAATTGGTATGAAGGTTTTTTTTATAACTCCAGCCCTAAGTTTTAGTATTGAAAGTTCTGTCAGTACCATCCTATAAAGGATGACAAACTACGATCTGAATAGGTACATTAAAAATCTCGCTGGAAGCGGTACTCTTAACTTTTTCAGAAGTAGGTATATTTAAGCTACGTTTCCCGCTTTGTTGTGTGAAGATGTGAATAGTTGTGCTGAGTTACCGTAAAATGGGGTGAATAGGATCACTTTTTAACTTTTGTGGCTACCCCTGAATGTAATATAAATTTTATAAAACAATCTACACTGGTCTAATATATGAGTTAAGACACATTAAAAACCACATTTTCTAATGAAAAAACACAAAATTACAAAATTCAAAATTGTAAAACTTAATTATAAAAAAAAAAAATTAATTTACAGGTAAGCAGTTTTAGACAATTCAATGCTAAATTAATTGTTGCCGTATGAGTTCTATGGAACCCACAACAATCATACACAACAGAGTAAGTCGTACCAGTACCATTTTCAGTTTAACATATACCATGCTGGCAGTAAACTTACAGGTATTTTAACAAATATCTTTAAGGCACACGGAAAATTTTAGCAAACCCCTGCCATATTTCTCAGGATCCTTTAGCTTACTAATGACATTTTCACTGCCAAAATTACATTCGTCTTTGATGTCAGGGAAGCCAAAAATGAAACCAGAACTGTCTCTTGTACATTTTGGCCTTAGGGAAAAGCCATCGAATTCCTTGACACCATTCACATCTACAACATTCATGACAATACCAATAAAATTCAATGTTTTTTTGCTACAACCAGGCACAGTATCATTCGAGTTGAAAGCAACCAGTAACCAGTCCTATTCTCTGATATCAATGTCTTTCACATGGCAAACATGGCTGTATCTCCTACCATTAAGATCAACAAATGATTCACTAACAACTGCAACTCTCACAGTGTTTGAAGTTACTTATTTCACTTTCATCAATAGATGAGGGGTCATCAGGCTAACCGATATCATTCCTTTCTTCATAAGGTTCAAGATGAAAGTCATCCACTGAGACACTTTTTCCAGCCGAAATATCAAACTCCTTCTTCCTTTGGCATGGTATGGAAGAGTGACTATGTCTCATTTCTTGGAGCAGCGCTTTCAGGGAGTCATCCGTATCAGTTCTTATCTCATCCATATTGTGAGGGTTCTCATTTGGTAAACAATTTAACACTTTGTAAGCATTCAGAAGAATCACCCCACATTTTACAAATCCACTTTTGATGTTTGAAGCTGAGCATTCAGATAGATTTTATCAGTTTATTTAGAGGGCGTGGAAACACATATTTTGGGACAGCACTTTCATTCTTTCCAGGCCCAGCTTTCCATGTTTGATGAGTCTGCCTCACGAATGTTTCAAAGGCCTAAAGAACACCACATCTAGTGGCTGTGTCAAATGTGTTGAGTTTGGTGACAGAAAGACCAACCGAATCGCATTCTCCTCCACAGATTTGAACTGAATGCACTGTCAGATGTGAAGATAAGTTATCCCCAAGCAATATTTTCTTATCCTCTAGCTTTTTGAAATAAGGAACTGCAATTGTAATGAGCCAGTCATCAAAACCATCCAGATGAGCTACAATTATATCTGCATCCTTTTGGCCCATTCTCAATCCACGTTGAATACACATGTTTTGCTTTATACACAACATATGGAGGTAAGAGGGCACTATCTCCAGCACCAGCAAATATAACCGAATTTGACGACTTCGAAAAGTTCTTTATCCTTTGGATATTTGCAGCCCCATTTTGTTATGATTTTCTTGCATCCAGGATCATCACTAAGATTTGTTTCATCGTAATTAACCATGTTACATGGTGGAACATCTTTGATCTCTGCTTCCAAATTCTTGAAATATTCTACAACAGAAGTAGAAGTTGTAACAACCCAGATTACAGCCTTCCTCATGCAATCCATTAATAATAATATGTTATAAATTTTTTGTCATTTTTCGAAGTTATTGTAAATGTAATTCTCCGGGTTTATTGTTTTTATTTTCAAAATTCACAAGTTTATTTTTCTCGTAATTTTTTGCTGGCTTCTTTGTGTGTTTCACACGCTAGGCGTGTGAGTCATGGTCACGGGAGCGAGAGAAAGATACAAAATTGCTGCATAGTGGGAACAGAAGTAAGCATTTCGTGGAAAGCCTCTGTTGCCATGCGCCCTGATTGGCTGAAAATTACGTCAGCAAGCCCACAACACTGCCTGCACGAAGGAAAGGAAGGCTGTAAGATCAGTCATTGTCTGAGCACCGTGCCAAGAGGTCGTGGTCGGGCGATGGCTCGCATCATTTAGTAATGTTATATTGAACTACAACTTAGCGGCTACGGTCCGGGCGACGCCTAATAACCTTTTTTTTTCTCTTCTGAGATTTTAACAAACTAGAAATTTTTGACCGTAGTCGTAGGCAAAGCTCACAGCAAGACGACAAAGGGATTTGTCCAGCTGTCGCTGCCCGGAACTTATCCGGGCAATATAATGTCATTTGTAATAAGTCTACGTGTTTTTCCCCTTTATGGAGGGAACGGGTTAATTTTTGTTGTGTGCTCTGTGGTGCTAAATATTTTGTGATTTTTAAATGAATAATTAAAACCAGGTAATACATCGAACATTGTTTATTAACATCTTCTTCTTTCTTCGTGACCTGTGACCTGCAACCTGTATGTTCCACTCATAACCTAATTTGAGCTAGCCGGAGGGGGTGGGTGGTAATATTAGGCGGCCGAACGTGTGGCTGGCATGAACTTCTACATGCCCTGCGTTAGCAACATTTTCTAAGAACATTTTTTTTTTCTCGAAACAAATACGTCAAGAACTTCAAGCTATGTTTACATCTATCAATCATCGGCCGTGCTGTTTACCGCCTGACTGTTTCAACTAGTGCTTTGTCCACACGTCGTAAAAACCACAGGAAACCGAAGCTGCGAGACCCAGTGGTGTCCATTACGCAGAACTTCGAGATCGTCGCATCGGGGAACATCGGAGAACGTCGAGATCGTCGCATTGCGGGACTTCGAGATCGTCACAACGTGAGACTTCGAGATCATCGCATCGCGGGACTACGTGGAACAGAGCAACAAACAGCACGTCAATTAAGGTCGTAATTTAGAAACTTTTTTTTTTGTAATACTGGTTCTGTAGAAATTGTTTTATTTGTTTCAGTGAAGGGTAAAAATGAGTAGTCTGGACAGTGGGGAAGTGTTTCTGGGTTTTTCGGAGAACTCGGAAAATTTTGTGGAAAATCATGAATACCAGGGGAATTTAAATACAGAATTAATGAGCCAGGATAATCCATGTCCCCAGGAAATGACTGTTAACATGGAACATCCTGCAGGGCCTATTCAGAGTGAGGTTATGGGGGAGTCCGAACAGATGATGCAATTGTTAATTACCATACAACAACAAATTGCACAGGTGCAACTCAAAATGGAATGCATGCCTGTAAGGGAAACAATTTTCAAACATTAACAACAAGAAGTTGTACATGTGGAAACTGAAATTAAACATGTGCAGGCTAATGTAAACAAACAAATTTCCACATGTGTATCAAGGATTGAAAGCTGTGAATCACAAGTGGAAAGGGAACAAGCTAATTTAGAAACTTGTGAAATGAAAGTAATAGTGTCAAAAGAAAATATTGAATTTGTTGGGCATGATGTAAATGAAAAAATAAACATTATAAACACATTTGAAAAGTTTTGTGATGAGGTAAGTAAACAGGGAATGTTTGGATAATGTAGAGGAAACATTTTGTAAAATAAGAGGTAATGGACATGGGATCAGGAGTTTGTGAAAACATATGACAAAAGTAGAGACTGAGATGAAAGCGTTCTTGGATCAACTTAAGGATGAGATCAAGGAATTGAATTCTGCAGATTGCAGAGAGGTAATGAAAGGACATAGTATGATAAAAGGACATTTTTTCAAAACCTAAACAGTAATGTGCCAAGATGTGGGTTGTGTGTATAGAATAGTTTACAGACTAAAATTTTCACACTGATCCATGTGGAACCTGGAGTAAAAAAACGGTGAAACATGTTCAGGGGTTTTGTGGTTTGAGGAATGTGTACCGAACTGCAGCCAAGATAGTAAACAGTTTTTTGTTATGTTCACAGACAGAAGAAAGGCATGGTAAATGTAAAGGGGTGATGCAATATGTGTTTGCAACAGAGCCTCTGGAAACAGTGTATGTAGACTTGTTTGACCCACTGCCTAGATGGATGGGTGGAGTTAAATATAGTTTTCAAGTGTTCAATGTTTTTTTTAATTTATTGCATTTTTGCCATTTTATAATGTTTTTCATTAATTTTTTTTATACTTTTAATTATATACTTTTTGATAATATTTTGTATTTTATAGGGTTTTTGTATTTTTTGAAGATGTTATATAATATAGGAATGTATACGTAAACTTCTAGCATCAAATTTTTAAGATGAATAACAAGGTTTTTAAAGATAAGGAAAGCTGTACGCATAAATTTTAAAGATAAATAACTATTCGTTAATGTGAATGATTTTCTGTTGTTTTGAAACAATAATGATAATATAAGAAATGCTTTACATTGTGATAATTTCATTGCACTTAGGTAATGTTTTGTTTGTTTAATGTTGTGTCATGGGAAGGTGTTAAATGTAATTATGTTTTCAGAAAATTGATAGTAATTTTGAAAAGGTTTAATGTTTTAAGTTTAAGTGCCACACATGTTTATTGGAAAATATGTAGTTTTGGATTAAATGACACGGTGTCAACATCCTATATTAAAGGTAGGAAATGTAACGCTATACCTTATTGAAAACTAGTCGTCAAGTTTTGAAGCTGCAGAAGCAGTAGTGTGTTCATGGCCAGAGTTTAGGTGAATTTTTTGTATTGCCCTAAATAAGCAGCAAATGCTTTTTGTGTAATGTGATTTGTGAGGCAGCTGGAGGGCCAGGAGGTTAATTTTAAATATGTTTCCGGCATGGAGTCCGATGTTTTTTTCTGCAAGGGTGCATCCCTTCTCCTTGGTCGCTCTCACCCCTCATCTATGTTAAGATATGTGCTGCTGCTGCTGAAAGAGGAGATACGATATGGTTTGAAACATAAAGAAGGGGATTGGTTCATGTAATTTGTTTTTGAAGAAGAGAAGCATACGACTGTATCTTAATGAAGTGTTTGTCATGCCATGACTGTAGAATCGTGTCAACTTGTTTGTGGAAAAATATTTCTGAGAATATTTTTAAATTTATTTGAGCATTTTGAGTAATCCCATGACAGTGTAAAAGTAGAATTTATGAGTTTTGAGAATATTTCCTAAGTGGCAGGGAAGATAAATTTAGAATTTGTGAGTTTCGAGAACGTTTCCTAAGTGGCAGGGAAGATAAATTTTGGATGTCACCCTCATTTGTAAGAATTGTTATTTTAAGTGCATTGAAATGTTTATGATGTATGTAGGGACTTCAGAGGTTAGGTTTGAACAGATTTTTCTTATTTTTTTGTAGTTTTGTAATTTCTTAGTGAAAAGCTTTGGCTTTGAACTGAGTTGGAGGGGTAATGTAACAACCCAGATTAAGTACAGCCTTCCTGATGCAATCCATTAATAATAATTTGTTATTTTTTTTTTTTTTTCATTTTTCGAAGTTATTGTAGACGTAATTCTCCGGGTTTATTGTTTTTATTTTCAAAATTCACAAGTTTATTTTTCTCGTAATTTTTTGCTGGCTTCTTTGTGTGGGAAGGCATGCTGACGTAATTCTCCTTCGTTTTTTCCACTACCGGGGCTTTGTTTCACACGCTAGGCGTGTGAGTCACGGTCACGGGAGCGCGAGAAAGATACAAAATTGCTGTGTAGTGGGAACAGAAGTAAGCGTTTCGTGGAAAGCCTCTGTTGCCATGCGCCCTTATTATGTCAGCGAGCTCAGGACACTGCCCGCACGAAGGAAAGGAAGGCTGTAAGATCAGTCATTGTCTGAGCACCGTGCCAAGAGGTCGTGGTCGGGCGATGGCTCGCATCATTTAGCAATGTTATATTGAACTACAACTTAGCAGCTACAGTCTTTTTTTTTTTTTTGGACATTTTAACAAATTAGAAATTTTTGACCAGTTGTAGGCAAAGCTCACAGCAAGGCGACAAAGGGTTTTGTCCAGCCGTCGCTGCCCGGAACTTATCCAGGCAATATGTCATTTATAATAAGTTTAAGTGTTTTTCCTCTTTATGGAGGTACCGGTTAAATTTTTGTTGTGTGCTCTGTGGTGCTAAATATTTTGTGATTTTTAAATTAATAATTAAAACCAGCCTCTGTTGCCATGCGCCCTGATTGGCTAAAAATTACGTCAGCGAGCCCAGAACACTGCCCGCACAAGGGAGAGGAAAGCTGCAAGATCAGTCATTGTCCGAGCGCCAGGCCAAACGGTCGTTGTTCAGGCGGCGGGACGAGCGATGGCAGAGTGTTTTATATATTTTTTAAGTATATTTAATTTTTATGTATTCTGTTGTACCGAATATAGTGTGATTTTTAAATGAATAATTAAAACCAGGTAATACATCGAACATTGTTTATAAATTTCTTCTTTCTTCGTGACCTGCAACCTGTATGTTCCACTCATCACCTAATTTGAGCTAGCCGGAGGGGGTGAGTGGAGACAAAGTTACACATGCTCGTGATCCTTTTGTGTTTTGACACATTCTTATAGCTTATTTATCCTAGTCTTTTCATGAAACTAGCAGCGAAATCTGCTCCAGGCATATTGTCTCTGAATTTTTTTATACTTTTTTGACCTTTCTTTCCAAATAGTCGTCTATAAATAATCGTAAAGAGAAGGCATCCATGGGATAAACCCATTCAGCACAAACTAATAACCTGTCAACAATTATATTCTCCTCACTTTCTAAACGTGACGTTTGTCCACTTTGCTTTTTCACATTGTCTTCTTTTTTGAAATGACGATGAAGCACAGAATATGGTTAATTATATTCTTTACGCGCTTACGGTTTTTTATGGCATTAATTGCACACATAACGTCCAATTTGTTAGGTTTTGTATATGTATTACCACCTGGAACTGGTTTATAAGTTCGTGGCAACAAAATACGAAAATTACACTGATCCAATTAAAATCTAATTAGTAAGCCATGTCTTTCAGAAAATGCAATAATAATTACATTACACTTTCATGATACTTTGAGGCACAAAATAAAAATATTTACTCACTTCTGCTCATAATGATAGACAAAGTTTTTTAGGTTATGTTTTTTCGCTCCAAAACAGTAGATCTTACTTTATTTTTTACGAAACAGGTGAATCAACATACAGAATTGAAATACCATTAATTAGAGTCATAGATATACAAACAAAAAAGGGAGGAAAATGTGGCTACCTATTTAAAAATTTAAGAACGATGTATAACCATAAAACATGTTCCTAAATATTGTTCCTATTCGCCGGTGATTCTATTCACCCCATTCTACGGTACCCTAAGACATGACGTCTTAGATTTTTAGTGTTAATGTAACGCTTCATTAATTTATGGGTTTAAATCCCTGTATTTGGTATTTATTCCCTTTTTATATTTTTGTAATTATTTTAAACCTGCACGTGAAAATACTGTTTTTACTGTAGTTCACAAACTTGAGAAACACACTTATTGCAAGCTTCTTGTGGTGCCAAAGCACTTATGGCACTTTTGTTTCATACACCTGTGCTCACACAGGTATTTCCTATAAAATACTGCAATAGCCAATGGCATACAAACATTTATGAACTGGGCCACATGGGGACAAAGAAATATATTACCGCAACCAAGAGTTTATGCAAGAGAAGGGGAGGCATGAGGAGATTATTCTTTGGCCCACTACAAAATACTAAAAATTATATAAAAATCTATAATCCCATTAAAAAAGGAGATAATTTTAAAGCAAACAGCAGGTATAGTGGTTCATTTTCCTACCTCCCGTGTTCGAACTGAAATTCTGCATACTTTCCTATGACCAGGCCACAACAGATCAATAAATACATTATTACGGTGTCGACCTGCCACATTCTGCCGCAAAGATATTTGTGATGGATTTGGTTGCCGTAGGCACCAACTAGCAAGTATGCAGCAGGTGTTGCCCAACAGAAATATCTCTGGCGGTTGTAGTCACTAGGGATACTATGCTAAATGATGTTCGGGTGTGTTACAAATCAGGCACTCGGCATTCTGGTAAGTGTGTTTTTATTGAGCAGAGGCACTCATACATGCGCTGCTCAGTGTATGGCCTGGTCACTTTGGAGCTGGAGCTCGGTGCAGCATGCTTTACTGGTCACACTGACGTGATGTCACATAGTTACGTATGATACTACGATTACGGACATTATGGGCTCTCTAGCCTTCATGCACAAACTATTTGGACAGGTTGTCGTAGGCTGGTCGACTAGTCCCTGACAATGCTGCTGTTCTGCCGGCTATTCAGGGTTCGGTAGAGGGGGGGTTCGGGCCGCGTGGCCGAGGGACTTAGTCTCCAGAGATGAAATGAGAACAACTCAACTAACGTTTGATGGTCCTTTATACTCAAGACGCTGAACACTTTACATGAGGCTGCCGCGTTTCCGCCTGTGACTATTTATATGTGGCTCGAAACCCGGTTCCGCGCACTAATCTGGTTAAGAAAACTACGGGACGTCCCACCCGTGACGACTATTACTCCCGCAGTAAGGAATATAATTCTTATGACCCGCGCACGATAGGATGTCTGTCTGACGGTATTGCACACTGGCCAGAAAGAAATGAACAGCACAGAATCTATGATGGCGAATGACCAGTTTGAAAAAATAAACCGCGACTCGCCAAAATAGAGAGCAGAACACACGTGCGTGAAAATAATATGATGAGAGCTCGCGACTGAATAGGGAATTAACAAGCTCGACTGCAAAGTTGAAAAAACGTCTCCGCACGGCAAAAGTCTAAAACCACTCCGAATACCGCGCCTGCTTTTCTCACCGTCCCGGAGCGGCGTCACCAACACGTCCGTCGCCTCTCGTGCCAGGTCCACGACTGCCCTCCCACTAGCGCGGAGCGATGAAACTCGCGTGACCGCTGTCTGCCGAGTCCTGGCGACAACTAACTCCCACTCCCCTGCCGCGCCTGAGCGCCAGCATCTCCCCCCTTCTCCGCGAGCCCGCGGAACACGCTGATTGGTCACAGGCGGAAGCCACGGCCTTGGCGCCTGGTGAACAATTAAAACATATACAAATACACAACCCTTCAATACAAAATTAATTATAATAAAAATATACGCAAAATGTATACAAAAAACGTAAAACAAAATATATTTACAATAAAATAATAAGTCAAATCCTGTAAAGAAACACAACGTCACATGTCACCATCACTGGCGTCGCACAATACATGTAAGAGATGGCGCTGGCGAGGCATAACGGTCTGAAGGAGCCGGGGAGACACTTGGGTCGACGTCAAGGTACACTCGGTGCCTTGTGTTAAATAGAAACATTAGTGTCTACGTACATGGTGCATCAACCCTAACCTTAACCGATCAAACAATTACGAAGCACATTACAAGTTACACGTAGCGACCACCCCCAATGGTCATGCTAACAAATGCAAAAACTCTAATATACGCACTATGAAAACACTACAAGCCATCTGGCACAGGGGAAAAGATTGTGTATTAAACTTAGCTACTTGTCTTGCGACCTTAAACTTAACGAACGCAATGTGGGCGGGACTAGTTGCGGTCCCCGAAAGTACTCGGGCCGTATTAACTAAAAAGAGTTCTTTGTTGCGTTTTGCCTAACCCGCAGTCCTGCGCGGGCGAAGCTTTGAATGTCTCGGCGATGGAATACTAGTCATTTGAAGACTGGGTCGCAACACGCGCCCAGCCAAAATACAAAATTACGTCGGATGTGAAAAGTCCTTAACGAGGGCAGTTAAGCTGTCAGTGATTTCAGGCCAGCTGTACAGACTGTCCATGGGGCAGGATGCAGAAGGATTTAGAACTTACACTATTGCTGTGATGAATGAAGGGAAACAAAGTTTTATGGGCCCTAAGGGGCAATACCCAACTGGTCTGCTTCAAGGGTGATGATGAACTGCCGAGGCTGTAGAACGGCATGCTTACCCAGCTCGGTTCCCACAGAAATGTGCAGTGTGCAAAAGAGTAATGCATGCAATGCTCTTAGCCTAGTCGTGCTAAGACAGATAGTGGTCATTATTTATTACATGACTACTGTGACGTCGACCCAAGTGTCTCCCCGGCTCCTTCAGGCCGTTATGCCTCATCATCATCCTCACTTGCATAATGGTGCAACGAGAGTGTGGTGCAGTGCGACGTGTGTGTTTTTCTTTCAGGGATTCGACTTTTATTTTATTGTGTATTTTTTTTATTGTAAATAATTTTCGTTTGAATTTGTATATAATTTTTATAATCCTATTGTTCACCGGGCGCCTTGGCCGTGGTTTTCCGCCTGTGGCCAATCCGCGTGTTACGCGGACTCGCGGAGGAGGGGGAAGACGCGGGCGCTCGGGCGTGCCGGATGGAGTGGGAGAGTGAGTCATCATCCTGGCACGAAAGGCAGCGGTCGCGGGAGAGGTGTCGCTCCGCGCTGGTGGTGAGAGAGCTGAGCTGAGACAGGACTTGACTGTGCGTGACATCAATGGTAGTCGTGAGCCGTGCCGTGTGGGAGTTAGGCATAGTTTCAGTCGCGTTTGAGAAACAGACATTCCTCGTTTAAGTTTTAATGCGAGTCCTGTGAGTCGTGAACTTTTAAGTTGAAAGCTAGCTGTCGCCTGCATAGTTTTCATATGCATTTCCCAGGCATTGTTAGTATAGTTTGTCAGTCATCAGGTTGGACAGGAGTCATCATAAATAAGTCATTGTTTGTTTTAATTCTAGAGACTATGTCAGTGAGGTATTTACTGGAATAGGGACATACGGGCCTTGTGGCATTTTCCCATCATTCTTTCCTTAAGCCACGTCAGCCGTGTCTAGCATCACCTCTAGTAAGCAAGGATTTATGTCGGCACGGGCGGAACATCCCGTATTTAACATAGCAGAAGCACGCGGAACCGGGCTACGCCCTATCGAGATTTCCACAGGCGGATCCACGGTAGCCCCATGTAAAGTGTCTACATTGATATGTATAAAGGACCCCGAAACTTCATCTGGACTTGTTATTTTTGGTGAGACTAGATCCCTCGGCCACATGGCACTAACCCCCTCTACCGAACCCCTGAGTAGCCGGCAACACCGTTATAACATTAGGGACTAGTCCCAGACTTCCACAACTGGACTATTAATATTGTCTACTTGCTGCTTAAATTAATTACGAACAGTATTAATGAGACACAAAGTAATGGTAAATGCACTAGTCGACTACTCAACTGTTGCATGGTGGCAATGGTTGACGTCCGCAGCACTGCACTTGCTTGCCCTGCACTGCACTAGGGTATGTTCGAGCCGCACATGCTCTACCGAGGTGACGATGTGCCATGGCACAATGTGTGGACCAGAGGAGCACCGACAGTTGGCGTCAAGGTAATCCAACACTCAGAAAGGATTATAGATTGAAGGTATTATATTTTTTACTAAAGTAGAACAACATTCTGAAAAATTCTGTTAGCAACACTCAATTTTTATTTTACATAATTTTTTCTTTGGTGAATTTTTAAAATAAGAAAAGGTAGGGCAAAGGTACCAACTCACACTTGTAGTGAAAGATTAGGCCTGTGACCCCTTTTCAATAATTGTATTTATCAATGAGGCCACATTAACACTATGCTATAAACTCAAATAAAACTAAATATAGTTTTTTTTCAAGTTTTGATGTTATCTTACTGATCTCTGCTTTTGCTTATATCAGCACATTACTCCAAGAAATATCAATTTCGTCCATTACAATGTCGACACATTACTGAACTCTTCAGCAGCCAAACTAAGTGTGACATGAAGAGCAGTTTACCAGTATAAGAAAAATATTTTTTTAATATTTTTTTTTTACATCCAAGGGTGGCCAAACAATCACAGGCCCAACTGCATTAATTTAGGGTGGAAACTGGGGAAGGCAAAACTCACCACTGACTATGGAATTTCTAGAGAGGTTCAGACAGGTTAAAAAGCTTACACGTTTTTAGTGGTGTTGTTCGTCAAGTTAGTAAATGGAGTTTAGCAGCAGTTTATGTTGAATTTGAAAACTTTTGCCTGTACTTACATGGTTTTTATAAACTGTGAACAACACTGTTTTTGATGTTGTCAGCTTATCTTTTATTTCTGCACACTGTACATCACTAAACTTCTTACAATAACTAATTAGATAAATAGGTAAACAATTCAAACAGTAGCTCTCCTCCCCAAACACATACACATTGTGATTGAAGTACCTATCCAATTTCTGCAGATATCCTTACGCAGAATTCTCAGTGCTGGTCATCTGGTCATGTATAGCCCTCAGGGGCGAATATTCCATGGAACCAAGGGAACCATTGGTTCCCTACTGCTGACAAATAAATAAAATAAATATATT